>NC_056728.1:603926463-604226463 GCF_019279795.1 Protopterus annectens | reverse complement strand
AACAATTTATAGGTTCATAGGTTCATAGATTTATACTAGGCTATCTGCCCTAAGGCATTTATAAGCCTAGCCCAAAGTCATGTGGCTTACGCCACCACTTAGGTTAGAAATAATGTGCCCATTAGTTTGTTGTGCCTCTGTCCAGCAGTGACACAGAGATGATTCCTGGGGTAAACCTACGATCTCCCATCCACCGGTCAAGATTTCTCTTGAACAGAGCCAGCGAGGTGCTCTGCCTCACATGGACCGGGATTTTATTCCACAGCATGGGGAGTCTCTGGGTGATAAATCTATCCCTCCAGCACGTCCTATTTATATCCGTGCTAAGGTTTAAGTCACTTGCTTTAGTGGTTCTGGTGGATTTGGATTTTTTGAGGTGGAGCATGTCCATTAATTCCGGGTTGGTCATGGCCTTGTATGTCAGGCACAGGTCACCTCTGAGCAGACGGTATGCAACTGAATAGAGTTGGAGTTTCTTCAGTCTGGCAGTATATGGCAGGTTTTGGAGTCCCTTTATCCTTTTGGTGAGGAACTTTTGGAGTCTCTCCAATTGCTGCAGGTGTCGGGTGAGATACATCCCGAATGGGGCATTGTACTCGATCATTAGTCTGATAAGTGAAGAGTACAGGGGAACAATGACCTCACTTGATCTGGATGTGAATCCCTTCATGATCAGATGGGCAATGTAGAAGGTCTTTCGAACCACTTTAGCAACGTGAGTGTCAAACGAGAGGCCACTGTCAACCTGGGTACCCAGGTCCCTGATAATCTCTTCTGTGCTTAGTGGGTTGCCATCTATATGGTAGCTTGGGGTTACCTTGTTTTTCCCGAAGGGTATGACTATACACTTTTTTGCGTTTAACTTCAGGCCATGGCTCTGGCACCAGCTCTCAGTTTCCGTGAGACCCCTCTGAAGGATGTCTGTGTCCGATGTACTATCCACTATGGCACCCAGTTTGCAGTCATCTGCAAACTTTGTCAGCCATAGTCCTCCTATGTTTGCCTGTACTTCTGAGAAGTAGATGCCGAACAATAGGGGGCCAAGGACTGAGCCCTGTGGGACACCACTTGTAACCGGCTTGGAGTCTGACATGGCTCCAGCAACTCTAACCCTGTGGGTTCTGTCCTTTAGCCAGTTTGCAACCCATCTTGTGACATATGGGTTTACATTTAAGCTGGTAAGTTTCTCTATGATACCCGAGTATTGTGTCGAAAGCTTTTGCAAGGTCAAGGTAGGCTGTATGGACTGCCTTTCCCTCATCAATGGCCTTGGTAACTGTTTCGAAGAAGTCGACCAAGTTCAAAAGGCAAGATCTGCCCTTGACAAAGCCAAACTGGGTTGGGTCCAAGGTCTGCAAGTCCCCTATGTCCTTGTTTATGAGTTCCATTATGATCCTCTCCATAGCTTTGCAGACCAGGCTTGTTAAGCTTATGGGGCGGTAATTACCAGGGTCGGTAGAGGCACCGCCTTTGTGGAGTTGGACCACAGTTGCTGTACGCCACTCCTTGGGCACATGTCCTGTGGTAAGGCTAAGATTAAACAGCTGCCTTATGTGCGGGTTTAGCTCTTCATTGAGTTCATGTAGCATACAGCTGGGGACACCATCCGGTCCCATTGATGCTGTGTTTTTAGCTTTAGAGAGAGCAGCTTTCACCTGCGCATTTGAGATGTCTGGGAGGCTACACTCTGTTGGGATAGTTATCTCTCCTTTTGGGGGGGAGAGGGGGGTGAAGTTTGCGCTGAACCTGTCTGCCAGTATGTTGGCAATGTCTGTGGGTTCAGTGATTTTTGTATAATTTTGGACTAATTCTGAGCATATTTGGGAGTTTCCACCCAGGTTTCTGACATAGCTGAAGAAGGCCTTATGATTGTCTTTTGAATCTATGGCAATTTTTTTCTCAAAGTTGGCCTTGGATGATTTTATGAGGGATCGTAGTTTCTTGCTAGTACTGATCAAGGATGCCTTCCCTTTTTGGGATTTTGCTCTATCATGTAATAGCTTTCTCCTCTTATTGTAAAGTTTGTTTATGGCTGGGGTCCACCAGACTGGACGTTTGCCCTTGGTGGAAAGAGTCTTGGTTTTATTTGGGATTGCCTGATCCATGCAGTCCTGAAGGTGTTCATAGAAGGCATTTGTAAGGGCTTCCGTGAGATTGGGTTGTGGTTTCCATTGGCTCGGGGGCCTTGAAGGATACCACACCTGTCTTGAGTAGTGTGAAGTTTGCTTTAGAGAAGTTCTTCACTGTGGTTTTTTTTGCTTGGGGTGGGGGCGGGATGTGGATTTCTAGTGAGATTAGTTTATGATCTGATCTCACCAAAGAGGGATATACTTCCGGTGTGGAGCATTTTGTCCCCATGTTTGTGATGATGAGATCTAGTATATTTTCTCCTCTTGTGGGGATGATGACTAGTTGTTCCATGGCATTTGAATTTATGAACTCCAGGAACCTTTGGGCTAGAAAGTTGGGGCTTGAGTAATGTTCCCAGTCTATATTCGGGTAGTTGAAGTCACCCAATATGATGGTGTTTGGTGATACATTTATACCCTCCAGTGTCTTCAGGAAGGCTGTGTGGGTTTCCTGAGTTTGAGAGGGTGGCCTGTAGCATGCTACAAATTGTAGAGCAGTTTTGCCTATGGTTAATTGCACATGGATGGTTTCTGATGCTTTGTGCGTAGCCACCAAACTGGAGGTGTGGGTATCCTTGATGAATATGGATGCACCCCCTCCTTTTGTGGTATGGTCCGGGTTTTGGGGCCGGAACGCATGATATGAGGTAAAACCTGATAGTGCCGGGGTGCTCTCAGGAGCCTTGAACCAGGTTTCAGTCACAGCACAGACATCGATGTTCTCCATACTGAGAAGGGCCTCGAGTGCGTGCATTTTGAGATTTAGACTTCTGGCATTGAGCAGCATTACCCTTAGTTTCTTCCAGTTTTTGTTTTCTAGGGTGGTAGGTTTAGAATTTGAGCCTTGCCTAAAAAAAGCACTATGGGGGTGGCAAGAGCCTTAGCCAATATATAATATTAGATTTATTATATTGTATAGAGCAATAACTGTGATGTATAATGTTTGTAAATGTGAACTTGTTAATATGGTTTGATTACTTTTATATAAATTTACACTTGCCTATGTCACACATGATAATTTAATAAAGGTGTTAAAAAATTGCTGGCTATATTATTTATAGGAAAATAATGTCCATACAGGTATTATTAGACAGAGGTACAAAGAAAAGGTCACATAATGGAACTCATGTAGAATAGAAGTTAGTGGGGCAATGGCTAATTATAGGGTTAATGAAGAGTGTTTTGTAAACATAGCGAGCCTTGGCCTAGTCTACAACACACCACATTTGTAATCCCACAATCTATGAATAGCACCACAAATCTGTATTTCAGTACAATTGTATGTGACCAGGTATGTGAAATTATTGCTATCATGTGTTAAAAATGGGAAATGCTAATGCCCATTACAAGAACATTTTAAGACATATTTTCAGGATTTTTTTTTTCTTGAAGAGAACTTCTCATTTATGGCCTGCAGGATGCAGTGTTAGTTGTATGTCACACAGAAGGTAAAGTTAATTTAAAAAGAATGGCTATAATCAAAGTGGCCATCATGTTTGATGTAATCTAAGCATAACATGGTGGATGACTATATCGAAGGCCAAAGTCCTTTGCATAACTGGGTACTGTCCCAGAGCAGCAGTACTGTATGGACAAAATTCTCAAAGCCTCCTTTCTGAGTTGTTTATTTCAACGAGTATGTACTTCTTACTAAAAACTCATATACTGACTTTAGTATCTTACACAGTGAGAAGAGTGTCTCTTTTTCCTCCAAGACAAACGCCATACTTTATATAGCATGGAGTACTATATCTTTCTGTGACTGTCTAAATAAAGAGCTCATTCACTCCCATGAGACTCACATACTTACATCTAATCCAGTAACAACACTTAACCGACTCATTCATTAACTCTAACTGTGACTACTTTCTTCCATTTGTAACATGCTTAACCACAACCCCAATGTTCTATTTTACTATCCCCCTTCTAATCCACTTACTCATGTACCTTTGCTGTCTACAGCCACCCCTTACTTCCTGACCTTGTGGAAACAAGCCCAATTGCTGTTCTCCTTCTTTTCCCTTTGTATCATTCCTTCATCTTAACTTACAGGGTAGTAAAACACCCCTATAATGTAATAACACTCACACTGCTAATAATGTCTGCCTCTCTGCTCCTCTTTCTTCATAGTCTTGCATCATACCACTCTCCACTGTTTACACACCATCCCCCTAATCTAATCCTCTTATGTACTCCACCACCAATACACCCCTTAATATAACACCTAACATCTACAATACATCTCACAGTCATCTCTTCACACTTAAATATCTAAACTGCTTACTCACCCTACCCAAAGCCATGCTAAAGCTAGATTAAAAGACAATGTTGCTCCTTACAACAAATCACCTATGTGGTGATATTCACCCTAACCCCAGCACATCTAAACAGATGTCAAACAAACTACTCATGCTGTACAACACAACCCACAACTCAGAAAACACCAACTAACACCACTGGCTGCTCAACCCAAACTGCATCTCAACAGACATTTGCTACCATTACTGGCTTGAAAGGAGTCATTATCAATATCCTGAAAACTGCAATAAACTAGCAGAATTCCATGCTTAAATAAGCATTTACTTCATTCCTTAAAGTCAAAGATTAAAGATGAATATATTCTCCAACCATGCAATAATATAATCAGAACCTAGAAAATAAAGAAAAATAGTATTGGTGTTGCAGCTCGCTAGAGGTTACACACTACCCACATACTATCCAACAGTTTTGTGATGTTGGGTTCCTCATCACAATCCTCACAATTAATAACTACAAAAGTCTGTACATAATTGCTTTCCACATCACTCCTGGGCAAAACCCAACCACAGCTGAAGAGATGTTACCATGGGTATCAACCTACAATCCTTAAAAAATGTTATTCCAGATTATTTAAATATTGATTACCAAATTCCCTAAAACTACTGTACACTTGTATGGCTTTAATCAGTCCATTAATGTACTAACATTATATCATAAGTCAAGTGATAAAGCTTATATATTAGACTGTACATCTACCCTAACAATTTTTCATCCTCAGGGACCATGCAGATGGCATGAGTCATCATTATCCAACATTTGCTATCAGAATAAACACCCATGTACCTAAGCTTCATAGATACAACATGGCACAATCTATCACATTTTAATCCAAAAGCTTTTACATTCACCTTAAAAGTTATAATTGGTTTGTTCTGAAAACAAAATCCAGTACTGTGTTTCTCAGCATTTGTTATTCTAGGGGAAAAAAGACCAGCCCAGTCCATTACTCACTTAATAGTACCCTTCAGCGATTGCATCAATATTTAACATATACTTCATTGCCATGATAACCACTCAAATAAAAATAGTTCATCCGCTAACTCAAATATCTATCAAAAAACAAATTACTCTTCCACGTATACATGCCATATCAACCTCCTCCATTAAAAAAATACAAAAATTAAACCCCGCGACTCTTGCTCCAGACATCCTTCCCACAGAGTATCTCATATTAGCCACAGATGGTATAAACTGCCCTGTGTGGCTATTAATAAATAGATCCATCAGTCAGTCCAATGTCCCATCCCTTTGAGAAACAATTATTCCCCTTCTACATAAGGGTGAAAAAGCACTTATTTAGTAAACTTTAGGCCATTACAACACTGTCTCCTTTGTCCAAAATCATAAAATGACATATCCACAGATGTCTTTAACACCTCCTTGACCCATAATGTCTTCCCACTTCTCAGTATGGCTTTATCCAGGACACAGTACTATCAATACTCTTCTCAACTTTGTCAACACCATTACCCAAGCAAGAGATAATGGTAGCCTGATCTTTGCTTTTTGTTTTGACTTACCAAAAGTCTTTGATAGTGGGCCATCTGCCAAAAAAGTTGTTCTCAGTGTAAGTCTGCCATGATTCTTAAAGACCTGCTCTCAGTATAAGTGATTTACTTTGGTGTAAAGCCTATCTATAAACAGGCTTAGTACGGGTAGCAGATTCTAAAACACCTGCTTTCAGTATAAGTGGCCACTTACACTGAAGGCATATCTTTTGGAATCAGGGCTAGTGTCTCTCATCCCAAATTATTTCAACAGCTATCTTCTCTGTGTCTCTTACTCCCATCCCCATAGTGATTCTACACTTACCTATCGGACCAACAACAGTCTGTTAAATAGCAAAGTGCCTATTTAGTTTTCCTACCTTTTGGGATCCTCCAAGGACTGATTCTGGGTTCTCTGCATTTTAATTTTTTCACAGCTTTCATACTCTTTCCAAACACTCATCCTTAATCCAATATGCTGACAACTTGACCCTCAACTCTGCCAAAACTATGTCCCACCTTCAACATATAACCCAGCAATTTTTTACCTCCATAAAATCATGACTTGATAATGCAGAGTTCCTTCTAAAGCAAAAGGAAACAAAACTATTTCTCTTTCTTTCCAAGACAGACAACCTGAATAAGGCTGTCTTCCCTGTTACCTCCTTAAATAATGCAAAAAAAAAATAGAAACTCTCTCTCATACAAAGCTACGGAGGGTCATTAAAGATGACAGATTGAAACTCAGAACACTTTCTGGAATAAAACATTCCCTCACAGACAGCTTCAAAAAACACTTGGTGCCTACCTTCCTCTTACCATCATTACTATATTGCTCTCCAGTCTTGACAAATATACAAGCCACACTTACATCTAAATAGTACAATAAAGTGACAAGTTTTACAACAAACTAGCCTTACAGGTACACCACTGTATTGCCTTAAAACAACTAAACTGTCCTGATTTACCTCATTACCTCACCTACTTTCAGCAAACTGTCCCCCGTTATATAGAAGACTGTTCTCAAAAATGGTAATGCTGCCAGGAATCATTCAGCATGATGAACAATCAAAACAATAATGTTCACAAAACGACTTCGTAATGTTCACAGGTCAAATAACTCAGCAGGAAATGCTACATTCTCAACTTACATCACTAAAATATGGAACTCAGTCTAAATTGCACTTTGGTTAACTGATAACCTCCTTACCTTTAAAAACTGATCTTTGCTCTTGCTCAACCTCTGAGCAACCTCTCAAAACATAAATATCATTTCTGACTGACATCTGTTAACTTACCTGGCATAAACATTTTCAACTACTACAGTTCTAACAAACTACCTATCCTGGCCTATCACCAATATCTCTGTACAAGATTTCATTTACTCACCAATTTAATAACTTTGGTCCTCACCATTCACTATTTCTATCTTAACTAACACTTTTTTTTAATCTAAAAAAGCTTTCCTTTTCCTGTCACTCATCTTCTGCTTCTTTCCATCCATAATTTCATGTCTCTATTTGACACTCAGCCTCTCCACAGCTCACCTCTAGCAGGGAAAACACAAATACAATACTATTTATACCATTACTACTTTTTCATGTAAGTACAATATGTAATCACTACTAATTCTTCTACTCTCTCTCTCTCTCTTTGCTGTACTATATGCTTTATGCTCACAAACCTTCCTAACTACATGTTATACAACCTAGTAAATTCAGCTTTCTTTTTAAATCTCTATTCATTTGAGCAACTGTTGACTTTTTTGTTCTATTGCTGTAATTCTTGTATGGCTATTTTGGTTATGTTTAATACAGTTGATTCTATGCAATGTTTGTACTTGTATAATCTTTGTAACAGTGCATTTCATGCCATTCATTATGGATGTATGTTGTATTTGTAGTCTTTTTCTGCCCAGTTGGACTTTCCTGGTCAAACAATGTTAATAAATAAATGCATATCTTCAGTATATGATATTTACTAGAGACAATGATTAGGAGCAGAAGAAGGAAGCATCATCCCCTCTGGTCTTTGCAGAATACACCAAAGTTTACATGATTGTTAGGGGTTCAGCAGACAGTGATAGGGGTTCAGCAGATAGCTTATCTATACTGAGTGCAGGAACATAGGTCTATATCACCTAATCAAAATGGCTAATTATTGAATGCCTTTTCACTAACCACTAAATATCAAGCTCCCATTTACGCGAATGGCCAATTCACCAATTGTTTCCTAGGGAAAAAATCGATAGGCCAACCAAAAACGACACCCCACTTCAAACATAGCAAAGTGGGGGGCTTTGCATCCCACACCCCCCAATGCAGGGGGCTGTGCCCCCCACACACTCCCTAACTAAATATACCAACTCTGAGATCATACTACAATGGGGAAAAGGGCAAATCCACGACAACAGCCAAGTGATTTTTTTCCATTGGAAAAAAAATGGTGAATTGGCTGTTTGTGTAAATGGGAGTTCGATATTCAGTGGTTGATGAAACAGTGTTTGATAATTAGCTGTTTCTATTAGGTAATATAGACCCCTGGAACATTAAGAGGATTATGGATTTTATTCCATCTTCCAGTAGAAACACTGAAGTCAAGAGTCAACAGTTGGTCCTGCATGTCTGAGCACACATCTTTTAAATGAAATGTTAAAATATGACCTCATTTGCCCAAGTTGGTGGTAGTTCAGGTGGATGGAAAAGATCAAGTAACAGTCCTTAATTCCACCATCCTGTTTAAATTTCCCTAAGAAATATGAATATTACCAGAGGTTTCCTTGGAAATGTCACAGGACTAGTTGGAAATACATTATCAAAAAAAATTAAATAGCTAAACCTGGTTTATAATTCAAGAAAGAAGTAAGATTATAAAAAAAGAGACTGTGTCAAAAGGCAGGCATAACTCTTGAGCAACACTTAAAGGTTCTGGAAATAAATAAATGATGTCACAGAGAGGGAGTCAAATTCCAAAAGAGTTGCTCTCAGTGTAAGCCTGCCCTGATTCCGAAAGACCAGCGCTCAGTGTAAGTGAGTTACATTAGTGTAAGGCCTATCTATAAACAGGCTTACTGGGGGGGGGGGGGTGATCCCAAAACACTTGTTGCCAACCTTCTCTCAGTCTAATTAATCGCTTACACTGACAGCAAATCTTTTGGAACCAGGGCCCAAGGCTTATCCTGGGACAAATAATTTTCCAAGTTTCATGGTTATACTGTGCTCTTCAGATAGTAAAAACATGCCTGATCTCTAGAACATCCAACCTTCTTTTGTACCTCTGACTACAGAAATTACTGAATTGCATCATCCAGCTTTTCAGTTCAAAATGACCTCTTCTCAAAAGGTCAAAAATCTACAAGATCGTCCTGCATCCATGGCACAGAGTGAGAAAGACCTAACTGTGACACAGGTGGCCCATGTCCAACTAGTGGCACAGGTGATGGAAGGAGCAGTGTGGGGAGGGTGGGAGTGAGTGGCGATTGTTGGCTCGCTCAGCATGGGATGTCGGGAGGGAGGCATCATTAGCTCAGCAGCAGGCTAACATCTGTTGGTAACCAGGCAAATGTAGTAACTAAATCTAATGGAGGAAGTGCAGCTCCACCAGCTAGTAATATACGAATAATCGACAGAAAAAGTAAGTAGCACTAGGTGAATAACCCTGGATGCTGACCACACTGTCCACTTTGGTTTATTCTGTACTGATCATTTCTCTCCCCCAAAATCTAACAAATCAGTTGGTATGCTAAGATAATGTAAATATTCATAGAAAAAATGATGGAAGCAAAGAAAAAAATGTGGTGATACTCTTTGTGAATCTTTCCAGGCAGCTGTCTAACTAGAAACTCTGAGTATAGTAAAAGGAAACTGTAATCCCTCAACAGAATTTCAGAACCACTTTTCAAGCCTGCACTACACATAATGGGGTCTTCATCCAACAACTTCTGTTTTTCTCCCCTCTGCCATCCTTTGGTTAACACCATTATAGATTACTTTTCTACCTGAGATAGAAGAAACATTTTTAGTACAAGACGTGTGGTACAGAATTTTCAGTGGACTTGCTTGGAGGAAACATTATGATGAGCTTCTCAGTTTTATTACATAGATCAATAGGATCATACTAGACATGCAAACAGAAGGAAATTGATAACAGTTTTATTTTATTATGTGTGATACATACTGCTTGTCACCCACTGTAGAGAGCTAGTATTGTCAATCATGAAACAAATTATTCAAGAATTATTCAACAAATTAATTCACCTTCTCCACAGTATTAAACTTGAAGAATCTTTGTGTCGCATTCAGTAGAGGTGGGCAATCTGTAACCCGCAATCACGTTATGTTACTACAGCTACGACAGAATTCAAAACACTAGCTTATGGTCTTATGGTAATTAGCACCAGCAGTTTTTGAATCCCCCCCCCCCATAGACAATTTAGTGTAACCAATCAACTAGCTTGTTTTGGGAAGAAAACTGGAGAATACCTCCACAGACATGGAGGGATCATATAAACTTCACACAAGTAATAAGTGGAACTCAGGACTGAACCTTGTGGCTTGGAGTTGAAAGACAGAAGTCTTATATTAACAGACATTGATTAGGAACTGCTTGAACTATATGGTATTGCTGAATGCTGTTTGTTAGAACAGTTAGTGTTAAAAAAAAAACTCATCTCACATCTTTGAAGTACACTTGAAAGCTACAAAAGTATTAGGTGCAAAGAAATGAATAACTTCTGGAACTCCATTTTCTATATCAGTCCCTTGAATTTCTAATATTCAGTCTCATCATTGGATATATAAATTGGCACATTCAAGAACTGCTAGTCCCAAAAACGGGGTGATTTCAATAAGCTGTTGATTGTGGTTTCTGCAAGCAGCTGTGACACTGCATACTAAAGTAAAACACATCATAAAGTTAACTTAAGACAGTAAACTATGCATTATGTTTTACAAGGCTATCCTAGTTTCTTTAGCACTGATATAAATGTTCATTTCTTTGTTATGCTTTGTTTTGTTTTTCTGATTCATTAAATGCTTTAAGAATTTTGATAGTCTTTGCACATTTAATTATATTAAGTATGTATGTATAATTTTGGAACTTTTCTTCTCTGGCCTCAAATAAAAATAGGTCATGAGCAGTTGACGAATCAGGTCCTCAAAATACAACTAAGTAAATTAGGTGCTGTTTTCAACCAAGGCTCTTTTAAATTTATTTCTAAGAAACAATTACTTTCAAGCCTTCTTTCATGTTTTACTTCTCTTCTGTACTCTGATTGTATTTACCACCAACTCATTTCATTCCCTAACATAATAGTATGATATTCTTCAAAAGTAGGTTTTCCTACGGCTTCCTTTATGTTTGTTGGATGCATAGTTAAGTGGGATACAATATGTGGGTCTATATTAAATCGGCGAATGCTTAAAGAAGTGAACGCTGATTTTTCGACCCAATGTAAGTGGAAGCTTACAATCCCAAACACTTGGAGCAGCGATTTCTTTTTCCCAGGGAAAGAAATTGCTGTTCCACAAAAAAAAATAAAATAAAAATAAAAACTTCAAAACATTACATAAAGTGGGGAGCTTTGCCCCCCACACCCACCAATGTGGGGGGCTGTGCCCCCCACATCCCCTACTTAAATATACCAACTCTGAGATTGCACTACAGTGAGGAAAATGGCAAAGTAACAGAAGCAGCCAAGCGATTTTTTTTCCCAGGGAAAGAAATCACTTATATGCTGTTTCACTATTTTGCTGTTTTGTGCTTTCAAGTTCGATCAAGACACATTCGAAGGATTGCATCTTTAATTATATAATAGGAACCCCAATATGCTTGCAGATCCATTACTTTATTTTAGGATGTTACTTGAGTGGCTTGCAGAATTGTAGTTAATGTGAATTTAAATCTATTTCCAAAAAGAAAAGTGGTTTCCTTGGTTATTTTGTGCAGTTGATCATCTAAATATATATTTTATGCTTTGGTGTTGTAGAATATGTTCTGAGAAATACATCCCTGCTTGCATTATAGTTTTCTTAAAAAGATTTCTATGGAAGTAACTTGTCTGAACCCCCAAATTAATATGAATGTCTTAAGCTGACTGCTATATACCCAGTGCCTCAGCAGATCACATCCTTCCTTTACCTCCATCTGTCCTTTTATTCCCAAATCTTGGGTTCCTTAATGGAAAACCTTTCTGTGAATAAAATTATCCATTTCTTCTGAGTATTTTTACAGGGAGACTAACTGAATGCTACATGAGACATGAAGTGATACCATTTTAAAAGGATAAGCTTTCCCAGGATAGAATGAGTAAGACTCTGCCACCTCTGCCACCATGTATAACATCAATAATTAGCAGGGACAGGTCCCTGGAAACCATCCCATGCATAATTTAATGGAGTTTTAAATTCCAGGGTATCAGTTCCCCTAATGAGACCAAGAAGAGTTCCATCGTACACTGTACTTATGTGTTGTGGGTGACTGGCCAATATGGAAACATTTTTATGGACTTGGTTGACAGAGGCATAAAAAAATCTTCCTGAGTGCATCATAGCTGTTGTCAGTATACAGATAGGGATCCCTTTGAGTAAAAGCACATGTATCATATTCCTACAACTGTGAAGACCTTGTGAACTGAATGGGGTGGCTGCAAAAATGAACAAAAGGAGCAGAACTGCAGTTCTTGGTAAGTTTAGCTTATGAGTATTAAAATGTTTTCTTATTCAAAGAGCATACAGATAGCTAAGCAGGATTCAAACTGAAATCTTGTAGGCATTTGAGCTGTATAGTCTCAACTTAAAATGCTTGTCCCATGATAAGGTAATTTTTAAAATATGTAATGTGTTGCTATGTGGTTTATAGGAAGGCTAAAAAATGCAGACTTCATCCTGAAACAAAATAATCTCATATAAAATCAATCTAACTGCTAACAGAATAAATTAGATAATACAGTATATCTAAGATTACTGTCCTGCAAATGTTTTGTGCTGCTTCTTTCTCTAACAAATTCCTGGCTTCACACTACTTGCTATACTATCAGTCTCTTTTTCATTTCAAAACTAAGACATTTTGAATACAAAGTCCATTGTTACTGAGACCACCAACTAACAACATCTCTTATAAGTTCAGAGATTCATAGGTTGGTACTAAGCTATCGGTCTATACAAGCCTAGCCATAACAATTCCCTGGCTATTTCTTCTCACAGTATTTACTTCCCTGGACCCCTGTCTAGCAGGGCAACTGACATGTTCTCTGGGGTGAATTTCCTATCTCCCATCCAATCATCGAGGTTCCTTTTGAAGAGGGCCAAAGAGGCACTCTGTTTGACGTGTATTGGCAGTCTATTCCAGAGTCTGGGGAGTCTCTGGGTCAGGAACCTATCCCTCCAGCATGTTTTGTTCATTGTGATGACAAGGTTTAGATCCCTGGAGCGTGTGTCTCTGAGGGATTAGGATTTCTTTAAGTGTAGCATGTCCAACAGCATCCCCAAGTCTATAACTGGCTTATATAAAACTTCCACTAAATGACAGATCTCTAAATCTGTACACCCCAGTACACCAGAGCACATTAAAGGGACCTCCAAAGTTTGATGACACATGCCAGTTCTGACTTTTTGCATATGGCCTGTAATGGTGTCCCATCATCAATGTCTCCACTGTCATCCATCATACAGGTAGTGGGAAAATTATTTTTCTAGTTCAGAATTCCAAAATTCCCTAGACATGCATTGAGTAATAGTAAGGCAAAGATGTGGGAAGTCACTAAAACCCATGGATATCAAGCATTATTTATATCTCTACCCTATGGAAATTGCAGGAAACCTATTTGGTGATTAGTGGGAGTACAGTACAAATCATAGCAAACTGCGTTTATGTTTCAGTTTTGCTGCATTTCATATAATACTTTGAAAGAGCATTTATGAAACTATGAATGTTATAACAGGTAGACTCCCAGCTTAGTCCATATAAGCAGCAAATGCATTTCTCAAGCATAGCTTTCAGAATGCTTTTTCACAGAAAAGAAAATACAGAATTATACTTTCCTTTTTCAATGGTAGGTGCTAATCTGGCATTCTAATGGCAAAGTTTAATACAGCAAAGTGCAGTGTGATTGACATTCAATAGCAATTACATATCTCCTGAAATAAAACAGGTCTACAGTAATATGGAATCTCTCACATCTTCCATCTTACTAAGCTCCAAGACTAGAGTTTTCTCTCAGACTGAGTGACTGCTGTCAAAAGAAGATGCTTCAAAATGTATTTGGCAGTCTACTCCAGAGTCTGGGGAGTCTCTGGGTCAGGAACCTATCCCTCCAGCATGTTTTGTTCATTGTGATGACAAGGTTTAGATCCCTGGAGCGTGTGTCTCTGAGGGATTGGGATTTCTTTAAGTGTAGCATGTCCAACAGCATCCCGCAAGTCTATAACTGGCTTATATAAAACTTCCACTAAATGACAAATCTCTAAATCTGTACACCCCAGTACACCACAGCACGTTAAAGGGACCTCCAAAGTTTGATGACACATGCCAGCTCTGACGTTTTGCATATGGCCTGTAATGGTGTCCCATCATCTATGTCTCCACTGTCATCCATCATACAGGTAGTCGGAAAATTATTTTTCTAGTTCAGAATTCCAAAATTCCCTAGACATGCACTGAATAATAGTAAGGCAAAAATGTGGGAAGTCACTAAAACCCATGGATATCAAGCATTATTTATATCTCTACCCTATGGAAATTGCAGGAAACCTATTTGGTGATTAGTGGGAGTACAGTACAAATCATAGCAAACTGTGTTTATGTTTCAGTTTTGCTGCATCTCATATAATATTTTGAAAGAGCATCTATGAAACTATGAATGTTATAACAGGTAGACTCCCAGCTTAGTCCATATAAGCAGCAAATGCATTTCTCAAGCATAGCTTTCAGAATGCTTTTTCACAGAAAAGAAAATACAAATTTAAACTTTCCTTTTTCAATGGTAGGTGCTAATCTAGCATTCTAATGGCAAAGTTTAATATAGCAAAGTGCAGTGTGACTGACATTCAAGAGCAATTACATATCTCCTGAAATAAAACAGGTCTACAGTAATATGGAATCTCTCATGTCTTCCATCTTACTAAGCTCCAAGACTAGAGTTTTCTCTCAGACTGAGTGACTGCTGTCAAAACAAGATGCTTCAAAATGTATTCACCGTATCACTGGATAAGAAATAAAATGCAAGTATCCCAAAGATTCCACTATTTTTTTTTCAAATATAATTTTTATTACATTTTCCTCTTTTTTATGCAAAAAAAGAAATAAAACAGAAATATATAAGAACAAGATACCTGAAATTTCAGTGTGCAATAAGCATATTAACATAGACAGGACATATACCATCAGTGATCAGTTAACAATATGCAGAATTAGCTAACAGTTTAATTGTTCACATTTAATTGTTAGACAAAATCTACTCAGACCTATTTTAATCTTATTAGAATCTGTCATTGAAACAGTTTCATCAAAATAGTATAGCCTACCTAACATTAGGTGTATCTTGTAATGACTAGCCTACCCAACATTAGGTGAATCTTGTAATGACTATGTACACTATATACAGTTGATGCCACCTCTGATGTTCAGTATGTTTGCACTTCCTTGACCTTTCCCAATTTAAGATAAGTAAACGTTATGCTAATGTTTATTTTCTTTTATTTTTCCCTATTTGTTTAGAGTAGTATTGGTGTTATAGTCCCTTGTCTATAGACAGGTTTTACCTTAAGATTTCTATAAGTATTTTCCGATATTTCTGATAATAGGATAGTTTTTTTTGGCTTCTTGTGATTAGTTTGCTGGCTAATGTGTATTTCATAGCCAGTCCTTTAAATTCATCTCATGTAATTTTAGTTCTATCTAGCCAATTTTGAGCTATGTAGGATTTCATCATTGCCTTCTGTGCGGAGTCTGCATGTCCTCCTGTGGTCGCGTGGGTTTTCTCCGGGTGCTCCAATTTCCTCCCACATCCCAAAGACATGCTGTAGGTGGATTGGACACTCTAAATTGGCCCTAGGAGTGAGTGTGTGCATGTGTATGCCTTCTGTGGAAGGTTGGGCACCAGGCTGGCAATTCGACACCATAAAAAACTCCACTGCCAATCATGAGCGGACAGGTGATCCGCTGTGGCAACCCATAACCGGGAAAAAGCTGAAAGAAGAAGAAGATGATTTCATCATTGCACACAATGTTATTATGATGTGTTTGTTTTCATGTGAAAAGTTGGTGGGGAATACATGTAAAATTGCAATTTCCCATGACAGAGTAGATTTAGTGTATCCCTTTTTTTTCTAATTTGGTTCTTAATGAACACCATAATTTATAACCATTCTTGCAGCTTCAGAAAATATGTAGGGTATCAGCTGTGCTGTTTGGACATGTGGGGCAAAAGGGAGAGAGAGAAGGATTCATTTTACTTAGAAAGAGTGGTGTATGGTAGGCATTATTGTTAATCATAAATTGGGTATATATTAATTTCATTTGTATTTTTAACAGTAATGAGAAAAACAGTTTATATCACTGTACTCAATGAATACATCTGAAGTAAAACAAACTTGTACTTTCTTGACCAAGTGTAAAGCAAATAAACAGAAGGTCTGTCTATCACAGGCTTACAGGATAAGCTGTCAGCTATAACAGTTAACTAATAGTAATCTTCTCTGTGCTGTTGCTTCATAGTTCCCCAAATATGCAAAATATAAAGGAAATTATCTTATGAAGTGTGTTTAATTATCTGGTCTTTTTAATGAACTGCGTTCAAACATATCTGCAAACCTACATTTAACAAGACATCATTGGAGGTATACAGAGTCCCCTAAAAATAAAGATGTTTCATCACAGTAGATCTTGAATGGCTAAAATGCACATGTCTTTAAAAATGTATTTAAAAGCAAGCTAGACTTCACCCACTATACACTTGCTAAAGTGTAAGTCATTTGTTTGCTTTGAAAGCTACACATAAAATGTTTTACATTTACCTCATGGGTGGGTACTGATTAAGAAACAGAACAGGAAAGATGTTCGACTGCAGATAATTACAGGGCCCAGCCTCCTTAATCACACAAGACATTACGAGTGCCTTTTAAAGTGTAGATGTATGCACACAGTGAGGTTGTCAACTGATTACGATCATGCTTTTTGTAAGTGGGAGGTGCAGGTAATGAAACCATACATAAAGAAGTACAGGAGCAACTAATATTTGGTTATTGATACTCACCAGGAATATTTCCTTTTTTATAATGTACTAAATGTTAAAACACATTGCTAAAAAAGATATATAATGAGTACCTTTTTTTTTGTTTGCATATTTAAGCACATGCACATATGAGGAAACTGTGCACATGTTATAACAGTAGCCACGTACAGTGAACAAGTTGCATGTTATGAAATGAAACTTTTTCTTTCTTTTAATCCTCATTTGCATTATTTTCTGCTGCTAGTGAAACCTTATTAGTGACATGTGTGCTTTAAGATGTAATAAGTGTACTAAAACTGGAAAGGTGGTACTATTTGCAAGATGTCAATAAAAAATATTATTTTGCAATTTCTTTGATAAAAAGTTAATACAGGCCAGCAAATTACTTTAAAAGGTAGAAAAAAATAGACCTTTCATGGAAATGAGCTCATAATCAAATACACTCACCTTTTCCAGAACACAGAGTTGCTGTTTAGTATTGGCATCAAGTATTTCAACATCATAGTAAGGTATTTTAGAATGTCTGCCTGCTAAGGAGGGTCTCAAATGGCCTGCCATAATCGCCAGCTCAGAAAAGCTTAAATATGCCTTCATATGATTATGCTTTGCAGATGACATGGTTTCTCATAAAGTAATTCCCTTGAGTTTGGTAGAAAAATATCCAGCCGTTTCCTTAGCTGTAACCAAGGAGCACCGTCTTATACACCATCTACACACATTAGTCCCAAAGGGAAATGTGTCACCCTAGCTTTTAAATAGAGGCTTGGGCAGTTGATACACCAGAAAGGTCAAGTGGCATTCCTTTCTCTGTGCCCAATCTTCTGCAGCAAGGCTGAAAACATGGCTGGCTAATCTATACCTATATTTAACTTCCCATTGTCTGGCCCCACTGCAATTTTCTGTTTTCGACACAGAACAGTTTTGGAAGCAACATGTTCAGAATCATACATTTATCTCTTTTCCTAATGTGACAAGCTGACTGATACGAGGGCCGAAAAGAACACAGGAACAAATTGCACTTAATTCCATCCCTTCTGCCTTTCCAGGACAGTGGTATCTCTGTGCAGCCTAAATATAGCAATGAAACACATTTGCCAGCAGCTCTTCTGATCATATCTTTGTGGCAGTGAATATGTAAAACAACTTTGTCTGTCTGAAAAGTAGCAACTTCAACTTTTATTTGACCTTAACATAATTTCCTTTCCAGACCTGAAGCATAATGGATGACAGTCCTAATGAAATCAAAGTAATAAATAATCGCTTCTCAAAAAATTTTCTTTATATTCTTTGTGATGCAAGGCATTCAAATTCTGGGTACCAGCCATTTATTTTTCTTAACTATACAAACACGTTTCATCAATAATCATTTGTGAAGAGCTTTACTTCATGTATAATAGTTCTTTCTTAATTAGATGTGGATATTATAAATAAGTCAACCTATATTACAATCTTTCTAGCTATTGCTTCATGTTCCTTATACCAAGGCAAAAAAAAAAGATGACAAATGCTAGACTGGATGCTCCTCTTGTAGGAAAGCCATCATTGTGTGATTGTATATACTTGCAATGACTGTGACAGAAACCTTTGTCATGCTTTCCAGCAGGCAGCATCATAAAATCAACAGCTTTACTAACAGACATTCTCAACATAGTATCTGACAGCAGAACAGAACATTCATCACATTGTAAACTTGCATTGCTTAAACTGCTAGTATTCATATGTATCAGTCAAGGAGGAAGTGAAACCTCAACACAACAGAAAGATCATAATGATCCCAACACACTGTGCTATTCCATGAAACGTGTTAACACACTATACAAAAGAACATAGCATAGTCAATTTCGTGGCTGACTATGTGAAGCATAGTGATTTTCTTTGTATAAAATATTAGCACAGCATTGAAGGACACAATTTTATTTCAGGAGAGCATGGCAAATGACAGAAGGGAAAATCAGTTGAGTAGTGAATCCTTTCTAGTATCTAATCATTCAATTCCTGTCCCCGTCCATTAGCAACCACAATCACCTTTGGCCTAAAACTGGCACATAAGAAACCAACATTAATAACCTTCTAACCAAAAGCACAGCAGAACCTTGCAACTCTGCAAACTGAATTTATTAATGAAGACAGGGCACCTAGCTGTATTGGCTGAGCAAAACCCTAAAACCCTATAATTTTAGCTACATCCCACACCAATGCCCTTTTCACCACATGAGATAAATACTTCCCCAAAGACATCCAGGCTCCTGAAGCACAGTCATAATTAGTAGTTAACAAAATAATTAAAAGCCTTGTATGGATTGAGAGAAAAAGCATGAACAGTATGGAAAACATGACTGAACAGAAAACATAGTGTATGTTTTATACTACTAAGAAACCTAGCTAAAACAAAACTGGAAGACATACATCTAGCTTTCTAAAGGCTACATAAAGTGGTCTACATAATACAAAGAAAATGTTTTGGAACATAGTGCTTAATTTTTCATTTTTTTTTGTCCTGCCCTCCATCATCCGATTGGTATTGATACCCAGTGCCCCAAATCCACACTGGGTCATCCAGCTACTGCACATTCCTCAGACTTAGTCCATACTCTGCTGTGGTCAGTAGTGGAACCAAAGGGTATCCAGGAGGTTTCAGCCATCCACATTCTGTTCAGGGGGATTTTTTTTATTATGCCCTAACACTTTCTCCATCACCTCCCTTACATTCACCATCTTTGCCTAAGTGCTACTCCCCTCATTGCACCATGCCTCCCCTTAGGGAATGTCATCAGTGAACGTCCTCCTCCTGGGATGGGCCTGCCCATCTCTCTCTGCCAGTGTCTCAGGCATTAATCAAACCTGGGTCACCTGGCTCATAATTAGGGCTTTATCCTCTATGCCATGGTGCTGGCCTAACAGCCTCAGAATCCTTGACATCTTAATTAATTCTCCACTCTTCCACCATCTAGCCCATGATCCCCCAGTGCATGCACCTACTTACCAGAACCCAAAGCAGACTAATCCTATTCTATTTCAAGAAAATAAAATCAAAAGAAACAGAAGCACTCCTGGAAAAAAAACAACCAACTTTTCCATGGATGATGAGGTTCTTCACCCATATTTCATTGTACTATTATTATTCTGTGAATACATATGCCAACCTCTTACCCTGGTACACAATCTCAGCTTTACCAACAACTGCATGCTTAACCAATGGATGATTGCAGACATTAATCTCATAATTAGGCCACTCAAGCCCAGTACTATCAAAGGCAATATCTATCTTGCCTACACTAGGAAACATACTGGTAAAATTAGTATACAACCAACTGACAGACCATATCCCAAATATGTTATTCTCACTTAACACCACCATGGATTTAGGACATACAAAAGCACTTTGACAGCTATATACACTGCCACAGGTGACATCCTTCAAAGCATGAAGAATGGACAATGTACAGGCTCCATATACAATGATCTGTCAAAAACATTTGATTTAGTAGACCATGCAATACTGATAAACTCCCTGCTCTCATCAGGAATCAGGTCTTAGGCAGTACAATTGTTTAACTCTTTTTAACCAACTGATACTTTAACATACAAATAGGAGAAAATTCCTACCCATCTGCCCACCTGAGCAAAATGTAGCACATGGCTCAGTCCTGTCTCCAGTCTTGCTCTCCAAATTCATGACCAAGCTCCCTGCTGATATAACCACCTACTTATCATCTTCTATGTAGATGATACAGTCATCCATAGGTCTAATACTACATCAACAATTATTCAAAACATCTTTCAGAATGACCTTCTTTTTACTTCCACTTGGCTATAAAACTACAACTAAAACAATGAAACTAAAAACCAAGCTCATCATTTTCAGAAACCAACAAAGATTACATAAATCGCTTAACAATTGAGCTATCAAGCAATCTAACCAAACATCTATGAAACAGTCAAACAATACAAGTACCTAAGAATCTGGCTTGACCCTTGACTAAACTTTCACCGTAATATCAGCTTGGTAAAAAAAAACGTCAGCACACTCGACAATCTCCCAATTTGTATCCGCATAAAGTAGAGCAGCCATTGGAAAAGGTGTCCTCCTCATTCAGTTTGAATATGTTCTCCTAGTCATCACAGCAACATCAAAAATAAGTTTGGCCACACTCCTAAACCCTGTAAGGAACATATACAGATTTCTAGCCATTTCTCCACAAAAGACAAAACTTTTACTATGTATATGCCAAATACTACTTCACACTCCGCTCTCAATTATAACCTACTAATATTATTATTAAGAGTATTTCAACTCTAACACCAGCTTAATCTGTCATACCCTAGGTAACAGCATTGCTCTAACATCTCTACCTCAGAGATAAGTAAATATACCAGACTAACAGCAGTAAAAACCCAATTATATACACATTATATTATATGTATAATTATATATACAGTTATTTGCAACTTTGTTATTCCCACAGGTGTAACTAAACCCCTTTGCATTCTAAGCCTCATTGAACCCACATAACACCTGCCACTTACTCCCCAGCTCACCTTACCTCACATAACACCCCTCCCTGCCTCTTTCTCCCCCAGCTCATCTTAACACCAATTTACCCCCTTCCTCTCCCCCATCACCCATTACCAGATTTCTCCTATTTGCTTTCACCCTTAGCACACCCCCCTACATAGGTTAATCACCCATTGCACCTACCATCTGGTGCACTAGTCCTAAATATGTCAGCAATACTCTGTCATCCTTCAAAAATGTCACCAGTACTCTACATTCGACCTCTACTAGTTATCTTTTATTCCCTTACCACTAAAACCAAAAACTTCCTGGATTAAATTATTTCAAATACCATACCACCACCTCTCCCTCTCAAACCATTCTGCCCACTCTGCAATATCCATCAATAATTTCTAACACTCCCCCTCTAATGTCCACCCTGTTTTACCTAGACACATTAACGCTAAAGCAAAATACTACCAAATTTCGATAAATACATTTCTGAAGCTCATAGCTAGATTGCCTTGCTCCTTCACTATTGATGGTGACATTCACCCTAACCCAGGACCAGTATCTCACAATAACATCCACTCAAGCACTAACAGTCGTAATATAAAACTAAACATAAATAGACCCCCCCAACTCACTACTGACCTGCCATCTGAACATTAGAAGTATCAACAATAAGGTCCACAACCTTCACGCCCTTCTTACTACCTACTCACCTGACATACTCTGTCTCACCAAAACATGGCTAAAACCAACTACAACAGATAATGAAATTCTACCCCTAGGGTATAATATTATCAGACAAGATCATACTACTAGGAAAGGAGGTGGGGTCGCTATACTCTATAAAACAACTATCGATATTACTCCAGATACCCTCCAACCACCCACATTTAACAAAGCAGAAATGATAATAACCAAACTGCATATAAATAAAAACAAATGTATAAACATATTATGTGTCCATATTCCCCCAGGTAACAATTCAGAAACACTCGAAGACATCTTCCACTGGCTTGCTAATACTTACCGCCAGGAAACTATTGTTCTAGGTGACCTCAACATAGATTGTCATAATTCCTCATCAGAGTCCCCAACTACCCATGTTAATCTACACGGATTTAAGCAAACCAATCCTCTCCTGCTAGAATCAGTAAACCTTATAATAAGGAAAGTATCCTAGATTGGATATTAATTAATAGTCCCCACCACATGTACAAATCTGGTACTCCCTGAAGACCTAAGTGATCATTTCTTAACATATATACTGAGGCAGAAAACTTAATGCCCACATGCACTCACCTTTAAAACAGTGAGAAACAAAGAAAACTTTAACCTCAGCAAATTCTTAGAAGAACTAAAATTATGTAATTGGGCAGCACTAAACCAGCTTTCACTAGATGAGGCAGTATCACACTTCAATAACACATTCCTGACCATCCATGATAATCATGCACCTCCTCGCACCATTAGAATTAAAACTAAATCTGCCCCCTGGCTCACTAAGGATACCAAACTAAAAATCATCCATAGAAATAATGCTTGGAACACCTGGCACTCATCAAAAACCCCACAAGATCAACAAAAATGTAGCCAACTTAGGAATGACACAAAAAATCCATATTACTAGACAAGAAAAACTACTTCTGCTAGCTTTAGCAGAAACACTAATAAACCTCAGAAGTTCTGGGCAGGTATTAAAAAACTACTACACCCAGGGAAACCCACTACTCCAACCCCCCCTCAGCTACCATCCAAAACACCCCTGAGTCTATTGCCAATGCCTTTAATTGCTTCTTTATTGAAACCATCCAGGCACTTGCTAGCAAACTTAGTCCCACATGCCCTAAAGCACAAATCTCTACATCCAGCGATACACTAAACTTCACCTTCCAAAAAGTTCCCCCCTCACTCATTAGAGCCTTACGTAAAAAACTCAAACCAACCACTCTCTCAGCTGGCCTTCTCCCCTCAGAATGCCTACAAAAATCCACTGATATCATAGCATACCCAGTCTCAATTCTGATAAATAGAACCATAACCAAAACCTCTTTCCCCAGTCTCTGGAAAATATCACATCTGATCCCACTCCACTGAAGTGGTAGCTGTACAGAACTCTCTAACTATAGACCAATAGCTATCCTTTCCCCCCTAGCAAAAATAATTGAAAAGTGTATCCACAAACAACTCTTACATGTGGATGGGAGATCGTAGGTTTACCCCGGGTATCACTTCTGTGTCACTGTTAGACAGAGGCACAGTATACTAACCTCGAAAAAGGGCATAGCAAAATTAATTTAAAATGGGTGGCAAAAGCCAAACACACTCTGGCTAGGCTTATTAATGCCCTAGGGCAGATAGCGTAGTATGAACCTATGAACCACCTCATGCAACATAAACTACTAGCCAATTCCCAGCATGGATTTAGACCACATCATAGTACCACCTCAACCCTCCTTTCCTTCACCAACATTATTTATTCTAACCGTAACAGCAAAAGTCTAACCTCAGCCTTATTTCTAGAACTTTCCAAGACCTTTGACATGGTTAATCACCAAATACTCTTACAAATACTTAATAAACTATCCCTAAACAATCACGCCATACAATGGTTCCATTCTTATCCAAGTGGAAGGCAACAGGCTGTCAAATGGCAAGATAAACTCTCCACCTTTATTCCTGTCACTCTAGGAGTCCCTCAAGCCTCTATATTAGGCCCCCTTCTTTTCACACTCTTTATCAATGACCTACAGACTGTTATCCCAGACACTACCTGTATACAAGATGCTAATGATTCCACTCTGATTTGCTCAGCCTCTACCCCTACAGATCTTCTAACGTTAACCCAGAAAACCTTTAACATAGTGGAAAATTGGCTCTCAAATCAATAACTGTTACTAAACACCCAAAAAACATATTGCTCTTCTCCCCTACTCACAAATCCCCCCCAACTCTCATTTTCTATAACATCCAACAATGGGACAAAAATCTCACTGGATAAATATACCAAACTCCTGGATGTCACAATTTACAACAACCTTAAGTTTGACATGCACATCAACCAAACTATCAAAACCGTTAATAAAAAGCTAGGCTGTCTATATAGGAATAAAGCTTCCCTCACCCCTCTAGCTAAGTCTGCAATTACCTGTACCCATCTCCTATCTACTTTGCCATATGCCTCAACAATATTCACAAACTTGAACAAAACGGAACTCAATAAACTCTCTAGCTGCTATAACCAAATCGCCAGGTTTGCCACAGGTACCCCTTACAGGACACAGCACTGTCAAAACCTAAACCTCTTAGGCTGGCAGGAACTTCCTAGTTTGATTAAATACAATCAACTTATTGTAACTTTCAAGGTTATCAACCACCCAGATAAATCACCCTCCCTCAGAAACATTATCTATCCCTACAAAAATGCCAGGCTACTTCAGTCCTCTACTAAACATTTCATTCAGGCAGTTAAAGCCAACAACCAATCTGGAGAATCCTTGTTTGCTAATTCAGTAGATAGAATCTGGAACATGCTTCCATCTGAACTTACCCTGAACCCTTCACTTAGTCAATTCAAAAAAAATCTAACCAATTATTTTAAATCTCACTGGCTATGTCCCTGCACCAAACCTGACTATGACTAGCTATAGTCTGCCTTCTCTAATTCCTATTTACAGGTATTATCCTGTTACAAGTAAAAGGTTTTAAGATAGTATCTGAAAGATATGAACTTATGCTCTGTTTGTCAGTTATATATATTGTGTGATATGTGAAACTGTAACAAGTTATGTACAGATTTCTTAATTGTGTAACTGCTTCTTGTTTATTATTCTTCATTATACTTTACTTGCTAATATTTATCTGTTTATAATTGTTAGAGCTTTTCTTCCCGGGACTCTGCTGAAAATGGACATGTATCCAGTCGGACTATCCCGATCAAAAAATGTAAAATAAATAAATGTACTTGCTAAGGTTAACTGACTTTCCATAAAACTCAGGTACACCTTACTAATAGTCTCTTTAGTATGTAAATCTCTTGACTTAAAACGCCTCATCCTTTTTCACTAGCAGACCAGTCAGTCCTTTACAACTTAGATCCAACCACCTTCAAACCACATACCCAAGACAATAAATTACATTCAACTGACCATTCTTTCTCAGTTATACCTCCAAAATTATGGCAAGCATTCTCAGAACATGTTATATACATTATCTTCTACCTCGCATTTTGAAGAAAACGTAAGGACTACCTATTCAATAAATGCTTCTTAATAGTGGAAATCATATAAATGCATTAGCATGGTAGTTATTTATGCCATCTGTACCACATCTTATTTACTTAATTTCCAGGTATTCAACAACACTCCCTTTTGTCAACTCTACACAACCCTGCCCTTCTTCTCCCAAACCATAGTTTTTGGGGATACATTTCTCCTGTAACCCACTTTCCAACTACTCCCCAAAGTGTCTACATAACCTTCCCACAGTACGCACGAAAATGCCTTCAAGGATTTTGAAAAGAGAAAATGGACATACAGTACTTCCCATTATTGGAATGACTCTTCCTACAATTTTTGTCTTGCATGCCTTTTCTCATATTGCATGTGGCTCTTCATATATTTTTCTTTGGTATGATTTGCCTTGTTTTGTATTGTGTCTGATTATTATAAACATCCTTTGTAACAAAAGCACTGCTGTGATTTCTGTCATTTTCTGCTTGTTTTTATTGCACTGTGGTCCTTGGGTAGAACATAAAAATGATCAATGCTATATTCTGCTTATCAAATACAAATAAATAAATACATCCTATTCGATTAATCATTTGGTCAATGCCCTACCTCTCCAATGACACAAGGACATATAACCTTTCCCAAAGGGCTATGATCTGAGGTGCATATATTTAGTTCAGATGCCAGGCAATTTAATCCATTTGGCAGATCAGGCCTTCATCTTGTTGGGTATTGACAACTGATGTACCACTTAATATGATTTGGAGAATTGCTGTTTGGCCATTTCCCTTCTATCCAGAGGTAAGCAGCAGGAAGCAATTGAATTGATGGGACCAACTTGAATTCAATAAGGGGATATATATCATGCCACTGACCATTTCACTGTTATCAAACAACAGTTGGGATCAGCTACTTTCATCTACTCACTGTTTCACTACCCACACCATATTGACTTTATATACCTCAAATCACATAAAAATGATATGGTCACAGAGAGGTATATCAATTTGTTTTACTCAAACACATACTAGCCCTATAAAGCTAGATCAAAGACTACTTAACTGTGATCATTTGGCAGTCAGAGAATGTCAGTTTCATCAACAGACTGCTTCATTGCCCACCAATTACAGAAACTTTATTGACTGCATACACTTCAGATGTCTGACTCTGATTAAATGAATGAAAAAGTATATAAACAATGGTCACAATATTGTATTTCATAGTAATAAGCAAATAATGTGCAGCCAAGTGCAACACCTCCCACAGATATACATAAACATACTCCTGCTTGCTAGATCCATATAGTGTGACTTACTGCAATGCTCCCCCCAGTGCATACACACACACACACACACACACACACACACACACACACACACACACACACACACACGTGCATGTGCACATGCACAAATAGATATGTCAACTATGCAGCCAGTATCTTGACTGTATACACCTCAAATATATGATTGTGATCAAATGAGTAATCAAATTCATAAATAGCCACAGTAATATATTTCAGCTAATTGTCAGATGTGTACAATATAATCCATTACAACACTCTGCTAACACACACACACACACACACACAACCACACACACACACACACACACACACACACACACACACACACACACACAATCATATACAAATTATAAGCATTGTCATGTCTGTATATGGTTCCAATATTTAAGTGTGATCAGATGAAAATATTGCTAACTTCAGCACCAGTTTACATCTACATACCTGTGCATGACAGCAGCAGACCCCAGGCAGCTGTTTGTCCTTATGACCATGATGTAACATGAAGTGTATACAACATAAAATAGTAAATAAAAAATAGAGTAGTAACTGCTATTGAAATGGTTGTCATTAGTTGATGGGGACATGCAAGAACTGAACACATCCATATTCACAGATAATTCATTAGTGCTACCAGCATTGTTTCATACTCTACATGCAAATGTGGTCAACATAAGTACATCCTTTCAGCCAATGTCTGTTTTTACTTAGCATGCTTTTTGGTGTACCAGTCTCCATTATATAATTAACTGAGCTTCTGTTTGTTACACAGTTGTCTGTTAAAGGGTTCATTGTATCTTAGCATGCCCTTATCATTTATCTCTTACTATTTTTCACTATTCCTCATAGCTACAAGAATGTTTTCATTTATTCTCCATCCTAAAATCCCTCAGCCTTAGTTGCCTGCTGTCTGTAGAGCAATTGCTAATCTATGTGCTTTGGTAGAAGTCTGTCCAGTGCTAATCTATGAACAATTACTAGAACATGAGTATTATGAACAGTCCACAAACAGGCAGGCTATGACTTCTCTCATAATAAAACTGCAGCAGAATTAGGGCAGAATCCAAACGGCACTTTGAGCTAGTAAAATGTTCTTTTATTACAGATAGGTAAGTGCTTTCACTTAGAGCTTCATCAGACCATTGACAAAATAGTGGTCATGAAATCATTTAAATAACATTCACTATCCAATCAAATACAACCGATTAACTCATGGCTAACATTTTTAAAAAGATACTCATCAAATGTCTTGTAGACATAGAAATAAACTAAATAAAATAGGCACATCTATAATCTACTGTTTCAGGTACATAACTGAGAATCTTGTATACTCATACAACAATATATGCCTCATCTATACAAATGTGCATTACATATATATATATATATATATATATATATATATATATATATATATACACACATATATATATTTTTTTTTACATAGAAATATCTCATAAAAATGCATACAAGAACACAAAACCTAAATCCTGCATGTCAGATTAAATTTTTTTTTAAAAATCATTATAACAAGCAGAAAAGTAAGAAAAATCACACAAAAGTTATAAAAACATGTATACTCATAAACTGAACTTTCACCATACATATAAGCAATGTATACTGCACATACAAAATATATATATGGATATATATGTTGAAAGGCTTGAGTGTGGATATGTTAATACAGGTATGTATCACAAACCCTGTTATTGGAATACCCTATTACACTGTACCAGCATGCACCCTCAGCATATTTTTAAGAATGTAACCAGGGGACAGGGAATGAGAGCGTCTTGACTCAATCCTTTGGATATGGGTTTCTATAGAGAGATGGATGATTTAAAAGGTAGACTGTTGGCCAGAGGTTATAGTGAGCATGATGTCGAAAGGAACCTAATGGACATTGATTTACTTAGACAGAATAGAGTGAAACCCTATTATTCTTTAAGAGGTACTGATGAGAATAATTCTGTTCCAGATACTCCTACCCCCTCTCTAAAGGAGCCATTATGTTATACTGCAGATGTCAGATTTATTACTGACATTATAGAGAAACATTGGCAAATTCTTATTAGAGATCCTGGAGTGAGAGATGTGGTAGGTGATCGTCCTAGATATTTATATAAGAATAAACGCAATTTAAAAAGAATGCTATGTTACCCAAGGGTTGTTAACCAACAAGAAGTATTTAATTTAGGTACATTACCTTGTGGTGACTGTAACTATTGTAAATATATTGACACTACTAATACATTTATCCATCCTGATACTGGTCATAGTTTCACCTTCCATGTCCATGCCAATTGTAAGGATATGCATGTAGTTTACCTTGCCTTCTGTTCTGTCTGTCACTCTTATTATATAGGCAAAACAGACCGCATGTTTAAAGATAGGATAAGAGAACATATATATAATATTCGAATCAAGTCAATGAATAATGATTTAGCCAAACATGCTATATCATCAGGACAGGACCATATATTTAAATTTATGGTGATTGATAAGGTTGAACCTACAGTGCGTGAGGGGAATATAAGGAACCTTACTGAAAGCAGGGAAGTTAAATGGATATTAAGAATGAGAGTCGATAAATGGAAAGGCCTTAATGAAAGGGCTTCAATAAGACCTGTCTTGAAATCTAGGTGGCTTAAAGTGAGGTAGATTATAATATAATTTAGGTATGCCTATCTATAGGAGGTCTTTGAATAACTACTATATCACTTATATTACCTCTAACATATGCCTCCCTTTATTAAATATAAGGCTGCCAAGGTATATAATTTTTATTTGCTTTTCTTTTCAGAAGTAGGGTCTTAATTTCTGCATTTGTATGCATTTTTCATGTATTTTGCATGCGCATTATACATTGCTCATAGGTATAGTGAAAGTTCAGTTTATGAGTATACATGTTTTCATAACTTTTGGATGATTTTTCCTACTTTTCTGCTTGTTATAATGATTTTTAATTTTTTTTTATTCTGACATGCAGGATTTAGGTTTTGTGTCCTTGTATGCATTTTTATGAAATATTTCTATGTAATATATTTATATATATATATATATATATATATATATATATATATATATATATATATATATATATATATAAAATGCACATTTTTATAGATGAGGCATATATTGTATGATTATACAAGATTCTCAGTTATGTGCATGAAACAGTAGATTATGTATGTGCCTATTTTATTTAGTTTCTTTCTAAGTCTACAAAACATTGGATGAGTATCTTTCTAAAAATGTTAGCCATGAGTTCATTGGTTGTATTTGATTGGATAGTGAATGTTATTTAAATGATTTCATGACCACTATTTTGTCAATGGTCTGATGAAGCTCTAAGTGAAAGCACTTACCTATCTGTAATAAAAGAACTTTTTACTAGCTCGAAGTGTCATTTGGATTCTGCCATAATTCTGTTGCAGTTTTATTATGAGAGACGTCATAGCCTGCCTGTTCATGGACTGTTCATAATACTTGTTTTTTAGTTATTATTTAGTTTGAATGCTTCCACGTTAATCCTTGCTGTGCAGTGTTTGTTTTGGTGCTAATTACTAGAACATGTCTAAAAGGTGACCTTATTGCTGTCAGACTGCATGGTTTCATTTAAATTACAACACTCAGACTGCAATCTTGACCTTAGCTTCAAAGTTTTTCCCCAAAGAGGCCTCCAAACTTGAAGTATTCTACTGGATTATGAAACTGTAAATCATGACCTTTTACTTCAAAGTTAAATAGCTACATATTTTTGATAATGAGTTGTCCTTTCAGTTCAGAAATTATTTTAACAATTTACCTTTATAATCAATAGACTCAGTTCCTATCCATTTTTTCCATTTACTTTCTCCGAGGTCCCTCATGGCACTTTTCTTAGCTCTTTACTTTTCTTTATATCAATAACCTCTCTTGGGTCTTGCCCAATTTAAATATTACTAATTATGCTGATGGTATGGTTTTCAGTGCTGCCCACAAATCTTCAAAATACATAGTTTTGTCTTAACCAAATTAATTCTCATTAGTTTGTAACTGTCTATCTAATAATGCAATGACTATTGCTACTATTAAATCTATTACTATGCTTTATGGAATAGAAAAAGGGATATCTAATGCATCAAAACTATCATAGATCCTCCAGGAACCTTACTCCCCTTCTGCTGTATGTCAGAGCAATCTTGGACTACTACTAGATAACATTTTTGATTTTCATGATCTTGTCAACTTGACTGCTCTAAAGGTTCTTCAAATCTTAAAGTAGTCACAACATTTCATATGTTCTTACAAGCAAAATTAGACATGCTATTGCTACAAATCTTTTAATTTTAAGTCTGGAATTCTCTCTATTATCATTTCTGTCTCTAGAAAAAAAATACTGCTCTACTGCAGACTACAGAGAATACAGTTCTTAGATATCATCACTAAGTACGCTCCTCAGAACACCAATGCATCCTCATTCATAAAGCTTTAGGCCTTCCTAATACTGCAGAGTCATATTTCTTATTCAGTACTCTTACACTTAAACCTCTTAATGAAAAGTATTGTCTACCTTTAGCTTGTCACAAAAGGAAACATTGTTAGTCTAGCGATCTTGAATTATGTCAGTAATTAGATGGCATTTTTGAATATTAATATGATTTAAATAGAAATGTAACAAAAAGAGATACTGCCAGCCAGCTATCTGAAATTTTGTAAGTGGTTGTGTGTTATTTATGAATATCAACATGATTCATATGCCTGTGTTACAAATGTATTAGAACCGTATGTCATATAGTATAGATGTGTGCTGAAGAGATATTTTTTATGCACTAGTGTAACAGTTTTTATATATATATATATATATATATATATATATATATATATATATATATATATATATATATATATATATATATATATATATATATATATATATATATATATACATATATAGATAGATATTTTAACAGGGGAGACTGAAACACAGGAGATTAACTTGCAAAACTTCAAAAGAATGGTTGAGGTTAAGTTACTTTGTAGCTTGGTTGTGATGCCCCTGCACTAGCCCAGTAATCAAGGAGCCTCAATCCTCACTACTGGCAACAGTGGGGGATGTACACAATGGAAAGATGACAAGTGCACATAGAGTAAAGTACAATTTGTCTTAAGTGCACACAGAGATCACAGACAGTCTGGGGAAGGTTTATCCCTCTTTCTCCAGATCCCCAATACGACTCCCCACTGGCACAGCTATAGGGTTGAGATCTCAGCTGAGTGGTCAAGGCAAAACCTCCAGCACCCTCTCTGTCCAACCAGTGCTTCATGTCCCTGCTTACGTAGCTGACACACACACACACACACACACACACACACACACACACACACACACACACACACTTTGAGATTTGATTTATATACACACACACACACACACACACACACACACACACACACACACACACACACACACATGGGAAAGGCTGGCACAGGTTTACAAGCTATGTTCTGTTCTGCCCAGACTATTAGGTAGTTATCACTACCACCAACCACTCATTATCAGATACTCTAAGGCCCTTACAAATGATAGTTTTGACCAAGACTTGAAAAGGCTATTTAGGAGTGACCTGTGCAGTGTTACCAAATATATATGCAAGTACACTAAAAGCTTAAATATGTCTCACAAATATCAGGTACAAAGATAGGATTAAATATATTTAAGAGTAAATAATAAAAAAGACAATAATCGGTGTATACACACACCATACACACACACACACACACACACACACACACACACACACACACACACACACACACACACTCACACACACACACACACACACACACACACACACACACACACACACACACACACACATACACAGTTACTTCAGAGTTCAAAATCACAGGAAATATTTTAAAACAGCATTGCAGGACAGTCTCTAATAAATACTGAAAACTTCCTAAACTAATCATTACTATGTTCCTATCTATATCTAAGAGAGATACTATGCTTTGAATCTTACTTACAGACAGGCAAGTGCAGATTGTGATGATGAGTGGATGTTCTTGCTAGGTCCAAGACAAAATACAAAATGCACAGTCTCTCTCAGAGAGTTCTTAAATTAATATAACATTTTACTGCTGGGTTAGTCTGGATGACATCACTTTTTGTCACCTGACTTCAGTTCCCAGGCTAAACCAGAAACTAATAGGATTTAACATCTCTGTGTGAGAAATACATATATCTCGGATGTTTGCTCAGAACTGTGTAGCTGATGGCAGTCATAAAGCAATAAAACACTTTACATTTTAAACCCAGTAATTACCTTTATTTCAAGACAATAGAAAAACCTCTCTTGTTCGGTATATATTTCTCGGAGGTACAGGCTAACACGGAAGGACTGTGGCTGACCAAGTTCACAGATGACTGCAAACTGGGCGCCATAATAGACTCTCCAGCGGACACAAGCATCCTACAAAAGGGCCTCATAGAAACAGACAACTGGTGCCAGAGCCATGGCCTCAAGCTAAACGCCAAAAAGTGTATAGTCATCCCCTTTGGCAAAAACAAAGTGCCCACAAATTACCACATAGGTGGTAATCCATTAAGTACGGAAGAAGTAATTAGGGACCTGGGGACCCAAGTTGATAGCAATCTCTCATTTGACAACCACATGGCCAAAGTGGTTAGAAAAATATTTTATATAGCCCACCTAATCATGAAGGGATTCAAATCTAGATCAGGGGAGGTCATTGTGCCTCTTTACTCATCCCTCATCAGGCCCATAATTGAGTACAATGCCCCTTTTGGGATGTACCTTACCAGACACCTGCAGCAACTGGAAAGACCCCAAAAGTACCTCACCAAGAGGATCAAAGGCTCAAACAGATGCCATATGCTGCCCGGTTAAAGAAACTCCAGCTCTACTCAGTGGCATACTGTCTGCTCAGAGGCAATCTGTGCCTGACGTATAAAGCCATGTCCAACCCGAAATTAATGGACATGCTGCACCTCAGAAAATCCAAATCCCATCGAGCTACGCGCTCGAGAAACTTCAACCCCAGCACTGAAATAAATAGGACATGCTGGAGGGACAGATTCATAACCCAGAGGCTCCCTTCACTCTGGAATAAAATCACAGTCCAGGTTAGGCAGAGTCCCTCATTGACTCTCTTCAAGAGGAATCTTGATGAGTGGATGGGAGATGGTAGGTTTACACCGGGTATCACTTCTGTGTCACTGTTAGACAGAGGCACAATATACTAACCTCGAAAAAGGGCATAGCAAAATTCATTTAAAATGGGTGGTGAAAGCCAAACACACTCTGGCTAGGCTTATAAATGCTCTAGGGCAGATAGCCTAGTATGAACCTATGAACCTATCTGTAAACATTGAGTCTGCTATTGAACTGAAACTGAGAGATAACATCTTTTGTTTATGGCCCAGCTTTAAAGTAACTTAACCTCAACTATTCTTAAGTTTTGCAGGTTAATCTGCTATGTTCCAGCAGGGTATGCTGTGGTTACATTCTTGAAGCTCAGTACATAACATATAGTCCTGTATAAATCATATCAGTATTCACAAATGACAGAATTATTTAAAAAATTCCAGCTAGCTGGGCTGGCAGTGTCACATGGTTCATAAACAAAAGGATGTTATCTTTCATTTTCAGTAAACAGGAGACAGGGTGTCTATCCTTGGGGACTCTATTTGTTTCCTTGAAAGAGAGATAATTACTAGGCTTGAAATGTAGAAGTGTTTTATTGTTTTGGGACTTCCAGGATCTGCAAACATCTGAGGAAAAGTCTTTGTTTATGTATTTTAACAGGTCGATGCTGAATGCTACCGCAATGATTGTTTTTGAGCCTGGAAACTGAAGTCAGATGACAAAAAGTGCTGTCATGCTGCGAGTATCCCTGCAGCCATATTTGAGATATTAATTTAAGAACTCTCTCAGAGAAAGAGACTGTGCATTTTGTATTTTTGTCATTGACCTGACAGCATCAGCTGAGAAAAAACACTCATTAAATTTGGTCTTACCTGGCACTGTAAGTAAGTTAACTAGGGTACAGTAATTTCTTTTAAATTCAGTAAGGAATATAGTAAAGATTAGTTTAGATGTTTTAAGTATTTATTTGAGACTGTCCTGCAATGCTGTTTTAAATATTTCCTGTGATTTTGAACTCTGAAGTTACTGTAATGATTTACTGAGTATTTTCTTGTTCTTTTATTATTTATTATTAAATACATTTAAACCTATCTTTGTGGTTGATATTTGTGAGACATATTTAAGCTAGTAGAGTACTTGCATATCTATTTGGTGACACTGTGGAGGCCACTCCTAATATCCTTGCTTTTGGTCAAACTACCATTTGGATTAACAGTAACATTACACAGTAAGATTGGACACTCTTTGCTAAGGGCCTTAAAGCAGCTGATAAGTAGTGGCTGGTGGCAATGAAAACTACCTTACAGTCTGAGCAGAACGGGGCATAGATAGTAAACCTGTGCCAGCCTTCCCCATGTGTGTGTGTGTGTGTGTGTGTGTGTGTGTGTGTGTGTGAGTGTGTGTGTGTGTAAATCAAACCTCAAAGTGTGTGTGTGTCAGTTACCTGGGCAGAGACACAAAGCACTTGTTGAACAGAGATCTTGTTTTGCCTACTCAGTTGAGATCGGAACCCTATAGCTCTGCCAGTGACGAGTCTTATTGGGGATCTGGTGAAAGAGGAAGAAACCAGCCCCAGACTTACTGTGGTCTCTGAGTGCTCTTAAGGGAAATTGCACTTTACTCTGTGTGCACTTGTCATCCTCCCAGTGTGTATGTTCCCCACTGTTGACAGTGGTGAGGATTGAAGCTCCTTGATTACTGAGCCAGTGCTGGGGTGTCACATAACTAATAAGCTTACAGTGCACAAATTAAACCACAGTCTTAGAAGTTTTAAGTCTCTTAAATTAAATGAAGTCTAAGAGTTTCTGTCTATCAGAGATCCTTCAACAAAGTTACTACAGAAACTTGTAATACACAATGGCTAATGATACTCAGGCTATAGACAATCTTACTGTTAAAAAAAAAAAAAAAAGCTAAAATGATACCTAACCCAGGAAATCAAGTGTACATGCTTTGGAGATGCTGGTTAGCATAATACATACCGTAGCTCTAATAAACATCTCAAACCTAAGTACATGATACTAGAGTATGACAAAATGTTTAGCTTTTCTCAGCTTCAGGGTACATTAATTTGGCTTCTCTGTATGCATGTATGTATGTATGTATGTATATATATATATATATATATATATATATATATATATATATATATATATATATATATATAATTTTGTATATATTATAATTATTATTTGACTAAAGTTAGGACTAGTATTTTATTTTAATGTGAAACTGTCGACTTATTGACTATGCGGTTTTTGTTCAGTAGTCACTTTATGTTTTTTGCTCTTCTTGAATGCCTTCAGACCTGGCTTGCGATTGAAAGGAGTCTTGTACTGACCCATTTACCTGGTTAATAAACAATAAATACAGCAAAATAAAGTAAAATAAGACCTAAATAAGGTGGCTTACTTTTAAAGTACCCATCTACAAGTAATGAAAGCTGTTCCACTGTAGTTCTTACAGTATGAGCACATCACTCTACCCCTAGCTTTGCTGACCTTATGATGGATTATTCTTCTAAAGGTTCCCATGTTCTGGTTTCCTTAAAGTAGTCCTAGTGTAGAACTGTTTGTTACTTTTCAACAGGTCTGTGTGATACATCCTAAACCACTAGCCACATATTGCTTATGTGTATTATGTGAACTGTATTATGTTATGTTAAGTTTATGTTTCAGTTATAACATGTATTTGAAATAACATAAGTAGAAACAAACCCCTTGGTAATACTGTGATGTCTTCATGTAAGTGATTGATAACCTATTCTAGTGTGGCTGTGAGTTATTTTAGTTTTAAAGCATAAACCTCTGCAATTAGAACCATCAGTTCTGTTCTTACCATTTTACATTTCTGCCTGTTTTATTTGAGTTAGTGTATGCCACCTTTATAGACTGTTGCATTCTGTCCCATTCATTATTATCCTTTTGTTTTCTTCTGGCCTCTTCTGTACACCTGACTTCTGTCACCTCTTCTACCTGTCTGTCTCCATCTCTTCTACCATGCCTCTATACATCTCCTTTCTGTTCCAACTAACACTGTTTATTTTTATAAGACCACAGCTTTAAACGTCAGTTTTAATGTGTATTTTCTATTTACAGCACAGGCCTATAACCAAGTTTGCTTTGTCTTTATGATCCATGCTGAACCAGAACCTTGCTCTTTCCTTGTTAGTCAGGTTCGGGTATGATGTGCATACGGTACTTCTATACCACCAGGTGGTGATGCATCAGACAGAACACCAAACAGCTACGTTTTTGTTTTTTCCCCCCCCCAAAATATTCCATTATAAGACAAGTACTACAAGTAGTCAGGACCAGCAAAGACGTGATTTCTTACTCATTAAACTGTTTATTCCCATGTGCAGGCACAGGTCAGTGTGCTATTCATGAGGTCCATATGTAGATATGCTTCCAATGGGACTGCATGACCCACAGCAGTATATCAAATTCAAAACTTGATTTTATAAAATGTACACTAACTACAAGCGCAGAAATACAAAACATGATATAAGTGCCACATAGATTTCAAAGACCAGTTGCATAGAGAGTAGTGGGGTATTGACCCTACACATATTGAAGAAATTCTCTCATATGCTAAATGCAGTTTTGAAGTCCATATAAAAGAGTTGTGAGAAAGATAAATAAAGACAACAACAGATAAGACATTATAAACAGAGACTAAAAGAACTGAAATGCTTTCCTTGGATACAGGAAAGATAGAATGGACATGATATGGAGTCACAGGACAAAATTAGACAGAGTGAATCATCTTGAAGAGGATGGGAAGAAGGATAGACAGGGTACAGGGAGTGAACTGAAAGACAAGCTACACTGTAGACAGGAGAATCGTTATCACAAAGAGTGCAGTAGAAGGAAGCAACAGGGTACCAAAAAGGGTAGTCAAGAAAGAAAAGAGATATTCATTCAAGAAAGCGTGGGGTAGGTGGTAAGGAGATAAAGGAAAGGCAGATGAAGGAAGGGAAGCAGAATGTTGAGTCCATTAAAGGTACATACTAGACTGACAACATGTTTAATTCTCCTGGCAAATAAATGAAATGGCATATAATGTTTGCATTATAATGAATAATCTAATGACAAAGTTCAGAGAATTGCACTAATGTTGATCAAAGATATGAGTACTGCACCACTGAAACTGTGTAGTGCTCATACTGTACTTGTGCATGTATCATGTCTTTAAGCAATTGTGTAGTGCTCATATCTTACTTGTGCATGTATCACGTCTTTAAGCAATTGTGTAGTGGGTTATTGTTAATCATAAGTTATGTATAAATGAGGTTTTTGAAGGGGGAAAATAGGACAGTAGATTTAATAGCTGAATTTTTTTGTTCATCTAATAAGATAGTCCCTTATTGATCCCAGTATTTCGATTATACCAACCTATCTTAAAACCGGATTCTATCTATAAATTTACAAGAGCATGACAGCATATTCTTATTGCTTGATAAGATCTGGATCAGATTTGATACCTGTATGAAGTTATGATCTGGAATCGTGAGGTCTTGAATTAGAGATGCAATAAACTCTCTGATTTGTCGCAGAATTATAATGTATTTTTTAGATACTTTTAAGGTGTCTCTTAATTCTAGTGGTGAGAGAGCTTTGTGTTTGTGAATGTCTCATAAAGAGTAGTCTTTTATTAAAGGAAAGTCACCAAGGTCGATTATGCTATTGTTTAACTTGATATTGGGGTTTAAATGAATGGGTTGGGATAGAAGGAGAGCTTTATCTAGCTTCAGGGATTTAAAAATCTCTTGGAAGGATTTAATTTTACATTTCAGGATGTGGTGTATTTTTAGTTTCCTGAGAATTACTGGGTCTAAGAAGGGGAAAGCTTTGGGATTTAAGGTATTTTCCAGAATATGATTATACCACATTTTTATCCAAGGGGGAGTCCATGTATGATTAGATGGAAGATAATTAACAATAGTAATTAATCTATTGGCTTGCAAAATACTATAGTAGAGATGCAGGTCTGGCATGCCAAGACTTCCTTTAGATTTTGGGAGAATAAGTCTCTGATATGATACCCTAACCGATTTTGAATGCCAGATAAATGTTGCAAAGGCTTTGTGAATTTTAATGAACAATAAGTTGGAAATGAAAGAAAGGGATGTGTAAAGGTGATAAAGAAGCTTTGGGAGGATGTTCATTTTAATAATAAATGTTTTAGATAGTAAGGGCAGTTTCAGCTGCTGCCACCTGTTTAGATCTTGGGATAGTGTTCACCATAATTTGGAAATGTTAGAGAATACTGTAGAAGAGAGAGAGTGGTCATAGCATACCCCTAAGTATTTGCAAGAATAAGACATGTTAAAGGGAGAGTCTGGAAAGAGATTTTCTTTATGAGCTGCTGGGTTGATCGGGAATGTGTATGTTTATTAAGATTGATTTTATAGACAGAGATATGGGAAAATGTGTTTATAGTAGCCATTATTTTTTTAGAATCAGTCAAAGGATGTTCAAAATAAATGTTCAGGTCATCAGCAAATGTAGTCAGACTTCTATTCATGTGTAATATTTTAGGTGGTGAGTTAATTGTCTAATGGAAAGAAATAAGGGTTTGAGATACAGATTAAAAAGAATAGGCGAGAGGGGGCACCTTGTCTGTTACCATTTGAAATTTTTATTGAGTTTGAAATTTTCTTATTTATGTGTATATGTGTGCAGGAACCATTGTAAAAATTTTTGATTATAATGGTGAAACTAGAGGGGGTGTCAAAATAAGATAATACTGTGAACAGAAAACTCCAGTTGACCCTATCAAAAGCCTTGGAAGCGTCCAGTATCATTGTGTATCTAGGGTTTTTCTCATTTTTGGTAAGGCCAGTCATAGATTCTAATGTCAGTGTATTGTCCCAGGTATGTCTTTCAGACATAAAACCTGCTTGCTCTTGGAAATCAAGGAAGTGATTACTTTTTTAATTCTTTCAGCTAGCAAGGAGGATAGAATTTTAATGTCAACATTCATTAAAGAGATTGGCCTGTAGTTGTTCACATTTGATTTATCCAAGTTGTTTTTGGGGAGCAATATGGTCTTTGAGTGACTGAGGTAAAGGTCTGATATACCATTGCGGGAGATACAGTTGAATAGATTGAGTAAGATAGGAGCTAGTACCTCTTTAAAGGTTTTCGAGAAGTCAGAAGAGTAGCTATCTACACCTGGAGCTTTTAGGACTTCTTGTAGGCTAAAAGGGGCAAGTAGGATCTGTTTCTGTTCTTCATTAAATTTTGGGAAAGTGATGCTGTTAAGATAATCTTTTATCTCTAGGATTGGGATTTGTTGATTGTTGCTTGCATAAATATCTGAATAGAGTTGATGAAATAGTTGGATAATTCCATCAATTAGCTACAGATTTTACAGTAGAGAATATATAGCTGTCTGTTAAAGCAACAGGCAGCAGTATATTCTCTCCTGTAAAATCTGTAGATATGTAGTTAATTGATAGGATTTTTGTATTGGAGGCATTATAAAAGCATTCTGATAGGATTCAGTCTGCATCTGAAGAAGTAATTGAAACAAAAACGTAGTGTGTGTACAGTGTTAATGTGTGTCTTGTCTGCTGAATAGACACGTGTTTTTGCACTACTGCGTGGAGTCTCCATTCCATATTCAGGGTACCTGTAGACTTCTTATTATATATATATATATATATATATATATATACATATATATATATATATATATATATATATATATATATATATATATATATACATATATATATATATATATATATATATATATATATATATATATAAATATAGATAGATAGTTTTATATATATAGAGAGAGATAGATATATGATTGTTTATCATTTAATAATTTTCAACTATACCTTCAAAAACATGTAAACATCTCTACAAACCTTAGCAGGTCACACTGTTACTACTACTTCTCCAAGGTAACACTGAGGCTAACCAAGGTCCATCTCCACCCTTCGGCATCCTGCTCAGCTCACAAAGAATGAGAAACAAAACAGACCACATTAGTGACTTCATTTCCTTACATAAGCCTGATTTAGTTGCTATCACAGAATTGTGGGTTAAGGCAAACAGCTCTTCCTTGCATCATTTTCCCCTGGTTACAACTATTTTTTGACCCAGATCAGGCGAGAAAGTGGAACTCATCTTCTGTCCAAATGACACTTATACATTCATCTACTTGCTAGAGGAAGTACAAACTCAGACAATTTTTCTGAATGACTTAATCTATCCATTCCCTCCCCCATTATACAAAATAATACATTTCCCACCTCATTTCTCAAACTAAACAACATATATATGTATGTATGTATATATATATATATATATATATATATATATATATATATATATATATATTTTCTGTCTCTGTCCTTATAAGTCACAGACCCTTACAGTCAGTCAATTATACAAGATATCAAGAACTTTGTTCTTCGTATTGCTCTTAACATGCATCGTGATCTTGCTCTATTAACTTTTTAAGTGAGTCCAAAAAATACCATAAAACTTCTCACTGGTATCATCTAGTACTCCCCCAGTTCTGTAATGAAGCCTCACACAATTCTGCTATTACCTCTTATATATATTCTTTCCCACGTATATCAAGACGTGTTGCAACCATTGAATCATGCCAAACTGCCAAACATTAGAGTTTTGTACTTCTTATTATGTAAAAGAAACATGGGTACACTACCTAATTAGTAACAGCATCAGTGGTGCAGGGTTTGAACTCTTGGTTTACATATATATACTTTTTTTTTCTTAAAGTCCTAAGTAATATTGTCAACTCTTCATGGCGACTCACAGGACTACTACTTTTTGATGAGGTTTGAATCAGTTTACTGTCTTTAGGGCATGCTGTCTACAACATTCCTGCTGTGTAGTGTTCTCTTTGACCCTAAATTCCGGTAAGGCAAGATATTTAGAGTTATCCCTGGGAGCTATTCTTCCTTCACTCCCCAATGTTGTAGCATTTACTTGTAAATCTAGAGTCGTGTGGAGGTATGACTGTCCCACAACCCTCCTCCACAAATGCATTCATGCATTTACACATACCCATACACACACACACAAACACAAACACAAACCTACACTATCTCCTAACTAACCCCCCCACTGCAGTTTTCCAGACAGACACACATTAACACAAACACCCACATATGCAACCCCACATACATATACACATGCACACATGTACACACATGCACACACATTCACCAAAACTACTTGTCCATTAAACTCCCTGGCACTTATTTCTGCTATGATGGCCACGCATGACCCTTTGGACATATTCATTAACATGAGTAGCCATGAGCAGCCAAGTTAATTTGCACAGTTGTGAGAATGTTTACTACAGCAAATTCTGTGAGAAAGCACATGGCTAATTAATATGTGCCTCACCCTAGAATGCCCCCTTTCTGTTTTATATGACCACAGGGACAGCTCATTGCAGTGCTGCCCACCTTTGTGCTAAAGCACTGCAGTAGGGGTGTCTCTGTACAAGAAAAGGGTACCACAAGGTGTACACCTTGTGGTAACCATTCTGAATTGGCCTAAATATATTGTAGAAGGCTGAACTTGAAAGTGAATAACTGATATCATGAGATCAAACTTTATACACACTAAGGACAAGACTTGGATGTCAAATAAAATGATTTTATATGGAGTATTTCAAAAATTACCATTTGTAAAGGGAATATATCTGTATGTGGTGCTACAGCAATTATCTGCATCCAACATACAGAACAATGCCACAAACCTTTCAAGTCTCTGTTAAAATTACACCCATGCCAATCATGGATCTGTCTATGTTCATTTCCAAGATAGCCATTATAATAAGATCTCTGCCTACTCCATACCTCTTTGTCCCTATTTTTCTCTCTATTTTACCTCACAAACCTTTTACTGAAATATTACATCAAACCGCAGTACCCTCCACTACAATATTTTATCATCAGCTCAAACCTAGTTTTCTTTAGCACAGACACACAATTTTATTTGCATATGATTTATTCTACCCTCTGCTCAGCTATGTATTACATCTTATCTATCGTTGTAATTACCAAGATTCTTTTGATACAGAGTTTTATAGTGCTGTACCATTTCATGTACTATGTAATTAATTTATTGCTTTGTTTTATTACATCTGTTGTTAGCATTTGTGGATATATCGCTTATTATCTTCTGTCTGTTTCTGGAGTTTTTCTCCCCTGGCCTCCATTCAACAAATGCAATAAAGAATGAAAGAAAGAAATAGATTTATCACTAAGAGTAACATTGACAACAAGATTTATGATATAACATGTGTTAGATTGCAGAAAGGTTAATCAGAAATTCCATATTTTACTGCCTAGTTTTACAAATTAAGCAGGACTGGTTCAAGCTTACTCTTGGTTTTATTATGCTAAGGGAAAACCAATTCCATATGTACCTATATTTTGGCCACCATATATATAGTGCTTTTAATACCTCATCTGGTGTAATGTCCTTTTGCAATATATCAGAACTATTAGATAAAAACTTCTGGCCATTAAAATGTTAATTTACTGTTTAATGTTTTCATGTGATGAAGCTAACATATGTATCTAAGAAACTGGAAGAATGCCATCTGCATCTTCTGGAGATTTGTTATTTTCTTCAATAAAGTTTAAGACGTTTCTATATGTGTCCAGTTTAACTATCTCTGCAAAATGTTTAAACAATTTTTCACCCCAATCTGCATGCACTGTTTACTAACATTTTCTGTTCAAACTGAAACAAGTACAGTGTTTATCCATGAGTATCACCAAAAGCAGATTAACATTAAATATTGAGAGTTTATCTTATAAATAGGTTTGAAGCTTCCCATCTTAGATCAAAGTAAAGAGGCTAAACCTTAATATCTTCTCAAATGTAATTCAGCTGTTCTTCTACTCTGTGTCCTACTATAATGCCCACAGAAACATTTAGGTTCATAGGTAGGTATTAGGCTATTGGCCCAAGGGCCTAACTAAGCCTAGCCAACAAGGTTCCCTGGCTTATGCCACCCAAGAAAGTTAATTTCCTGTGCTCCTGTTGAGCAGAGCCACAGAAGTGATCCCTGGGGTATATTTCCTATTTCCCATCCACTCATCAAGGTTTTTCTTTTTTTTTACTCAAATGATTTTTATTTTGATGAAATAACACAATAATTTAATACATTCATAACATTCAATAACTATTTACAGTACTTAACATTCAGCCTGACAAAAAGGATTCAGATAAAAACATTTGTAGTTAAATAATAAGTTAATATATAAACTATGATAGTTAGGAAGAGTTGGTTCCATCTGTAGGGTATCAATCTAATTCAAAACTTTCCTCCACTGACTATTAACCAATGGCTTAGGAAAAGTTCTTAACTCTTTAGTTCTTTTCTCCATTGGTATGCATTTATTCAGTGATGATAGAAATTCCTCCATTGTGAGTGCTACATTAGAGTTCCATCTTCTAGTTATACATTTCCTGGCTATTGCTAACATTGTCCACAACAAATACAGGTCATCTTTCTTCATATTATTACTATTAACAACATTCAATAAAATTAAAGACTTTGTCAAAATAAATATATCAGTATAGATAGTTTGAAGAAATTTGTTAATCTCATTCCAATATGGTTTAATATTAGTACAGTCATAAGAAATATGAGACCAGTCAGCATTAGTGGACAGATGACATCTCCAACATAACTTGCTGTTTGAAGGGTTCATTTTTGAAAATTTCTCAGGTGTCAAAAAGGATCTGTGTAGAAATTTCCAATGAAAAATCCTCCAGAATTGTGAATACGAAGTTAGTTTAACTGAAAATAAAATGTCTGTTTTATCTTCCATTGATAATGATACTTGAAACCCTTTAGTTAGGTATTGCCAGTAAGAATCTTTAGGAGCAGTCTTATAGACAATTAAAAGTTATAAAGATATGATAATTCATTCTTAACATTGATATTATTATATAGAATTCCAAAAATCCAGTTTATAATTTTTGGTACGATTTTGATGTATTATTCTACACAGATCCTTAGTGTATGCTGTGACACTATGAAGAACCAACCAGTCATTAGGGGATAGACCATAGGTTGACAGTATACTCTGTATGTTCAAAGCTTGTTGGTTTTCAATACATTGCAACCAACAAAATAAGTTACTGTTTTCCCATAAACCAAAAATCTCTCTATATTTTTATGAGGGAAATCCCTTGTAATAGTAAATGGTATTAAAAATGTATGCCACAGTTTTATATCTAGATTTGTGTTAATGAATTTTCTAAACACATCCAATATATTGTTTATTAGTGTTAGTTTAGTTAATTTTGTTGTACTATACTGTAAATTTAAACTTAAATAGTGCCATATCTTATCTTTGTCAGTTACCAAAGCATTTTTTGATAAATAATTTTCATTCATTAGTATAACGGAGTGTAACTGTTTCCAACTGGAAGAGTATCTAGGATTTATCCAATTCAACACTATTTTAATTATAGATGCCTTTATATACATTTAAATCACTGGAAATGTTAACCCCCCTTGTTCCCATTTTCTGATATGATGAGAATATGCCACTCTATTTCGTTTGGGGTACCATAGGAATTTCATCAGAGTTGAAGTGATTTCTTTAAGGATTTTCTTTCCTGATAGAAGCATAAGAGCTTGTGCTATATATAATATTTTAGGTAACAAAACCATTTTTATCAGTTGTAACCTATCATCAAATGTCATAAACAAATTATTAAATTTTCTTATTAATGCATTGATTAAGTCTATGGCTTTAGCATAGTTAAGATATAAGGTTTCCTCTATATTCTTACCTAGGACTATTCCTAAATAGTCTAGAGTTGAAACTTGGTTTCCAATAATATGATTAACTGGAACCTGCATGTTCTTCTTTTTATTTAATAATAAATATTTTGATTTAGATTTGTTGAAGGAGAGTACTGAGATTTTTTCTGAAATTTGTTGTTACTATATTCACTTCACCTAACACTTCCTTAGAGTTGGGTAAAGTAAGTAAGACATCATAGGCAAACATCATTATTTTAAATATATATTGGTCATATATATTTATACCTCTAATCTTTGGGTTATTACTTATTAAAATGGCAAGTATTTCTATGGCCAGAGAAAATAGGATACGGGATATGAGACATCCTTGTCTAGTACCTCTAGTGATTTGGATTGCTTTGGAAGTAAAGGGGCCTAATTTGACATATGCTAGATTATTTTCATAGATTTTTCTTTATCATTGTTATAAAAAACGGGGGATCAAATAACAGTAAGACTTTAAATAAATAACACCAATTTAAGGAATCAAAGGCCTTTTGAATATCTAGACCTATTATCAGTGCTTCATAGTTTCCTCTATTGAGGTAATCTGTCAGTGTTAATACTCTTTTAATTTTATCCTGTGTATGCCTGTTATGTATGAAATCAGTTTGGTGTTCATTTATTATTTTAGATATGGGCATTTTCAATCTATTGACCATAATTGACATAAATAGTTTATAATCATTATTCAACAAGGAAATAGGTCTATATGAGTTGCAATGATTGTGGTCCTTATTCTCTTTTACTATAGGGGAAATTAGAGAATATCTCCAAGGAGGAGGAATATTTGCTAATGTTTGAACTTCAAGAAAGGTTTTATGTAGGAGAGAGAATATAGAAGAAGGGAACAATCTATAAATTTCGATAATTAAGCCATCTATTCCAGGTGCTTTATTAGACTTACTTCCTTTAATCCCATCTATAATTTCCTTTTGAGAAATAGGTTTTTGTAGATCTAATTTAAGTTCCTCAGGAATTCTTATGTTGGGAACTATATTCTCTAACTTCTCACATTCATTTGTACTTATTTGATCTTTATGATGCTCTGCATAATGATAATTACAAGCCTTCAGAATATCCCCTATGTCTGAGACTTTTTACTTTTCCCTACATGAAAGATACTATCAATGTTATTAATTTTGACTGCATCTTAACTTTCATAGATAAGTTATGAAAATGCTTAGGAGAGGTAGCATAAGAATTTAATTTCAGTTTTTCCATAGCTAAATTAGTTTTATGGGATAATATTTCTTATTTGCTACTTCTATTTTACTCTTATTATCTGTAGCAATTAAGTTCTTATTAGATTTAAGAGATAATAATTGATTTTGGAGATGTTGTAACTCTGAGTCCCATTCTTTAATTTTATTTTTGTACCAGCTAATGGTTTTACCATATATATAGGCCTTAAGAGAATCCCAAACCATAATTGTGTTTGCTTCAGGTTTATAATTAATCTCTAAGAAAAGTTGAAGTTCAGAAGTTATCCAAGATTTAAAATATTTAATGTTTGTGATATATGAAGGAATCCTTGAAGTAATAACTAATTTATTGAATTCCAAGTGTATTGTTAACAACAGGGAATTATGATCTGAAAAGGGTCAAGGCTGTATTGAAAAATTCAAGATTTTAGAATAAAGATCTTGTGAGATATAAATTTTATCTATTCTAGTTTGGGTACCATGTCTATAGTCTTGGTGTGAGAATAGTAACGAATTTGGTCCCAAAGCATTAAAGGTGTCTTTTAATTTAAACATTTCTGTCCATTTTTTAACTGTTTGGCTGAGGACGATACTCTAGGAGATTTCTTATTGGTAGTTTCTGTAATATCTGTGATACAGTTGAAATCACCTCCCAGTATATATTACCTTTAGAAGTAGTTGTAATAAAGTCTAAGTGTTTCTTAGCTAGTCCAATGCCCATACCGGGGAACCAGTATCAATTAGCCAGGGTCCAAATTCTATTGTTAAACTTAAGTATAACTAAGGCCATGAGTCCATCATTATTTACATGTCTGTAAATAAATTGGGGATTTAAGAAAGTCTTTCTCCAAAAAATTGTTACCCTTCTGGTCTTATTTTTATAAGAAGATTGAAATCAAGATTTTTCTTGAAGAGTGCTAATGAGGAACTTTGCTTGACATAGATGGGTAGCTTGTTCCAGAGTATAGGAAGTTTCTGGGACAGGGATCTATCCCTCCAGCATGTCCTGTTTATTGTGGTGACAAGTTTAGCTCCCTAGAGTGTGTAGCTCAGAGGGATTGGGATTTCTTTATGTGTAGCATGTCCAACAGCTCTGGGTTTAACATAGCTTTATATGTTAGGCAGAGATCTCCTTGGAGTAGGTGATATGCTACAGAGTAAAGCTGGAGTTTTTTGAAACAGTCAGCGTAAGGCATCTGTTTGAGGCCAGTAATCCTCTTTGTGAGGTACTTCTGGGCCTTTCCAGCTGCTGCAGATATCTTGTGAGGTGCATTCCAAAAGGGGCGTTGTACTTTATAATGGGTCTAATGAGTGCAGAGCAGAGGGGAATGATGACCTCTTTTTTCCTAGATGAGAACTCTTTTGTGATGAGGTGTGCCACTTAGAAGGATTTCCTGACTACTGTGGTGATGTGATTATCAAAGGAGAGACTACTGTCCACCTGGGTCCCAAGGTCTCTTATCAAACATTCAGCATTAAGTAGACTGCCATTTATGTGGTAGTTCATGGGTACAGAGTTTTTACCAAAGGGGATGACAATGCACTTTTTGGCATTGAGCTTGAGGTCATGCCTTTGACACCAGGCATCTGTCTCAGTGAGCCCCTTCTGTAGGATGTCCGCATCATTTGGGGATTTGACTATGGCTCCTAGTTTGCAGTCATCTGTGAACTTCATTAGTCAGAGGCCTTCTGTGTTAGCCTGTACTTCAGAAAAGTAGATACCAAACAGGAGAGGTCCCAGGACTGAACCCTGTGGTACTCCACTTATCACTGGTTTAAAGTCAGATTTGGAGTCTGCAACTTTTACAGTGTGGGTTCTGTCAGTGAGCCATTTGGCAACCCATCTTGTGATGTAGGGATTTATACTTAGTTTAGTGAGTCTAGCTATAATTCCAGAATGGAGGATGGTGTTGAAAGCCTTGGCAAGTTCAGGATAGGCTGTGTGAACCACCTTACCCTTGTCTACGGCTTTGGTGACTGCCTCAAAGAAGTCAATCAGGTTCAGAAGGCATGATCTGCCTTTCACAAACCCGAACTGGGTGGGGTCCAGAGTTTGGAGGTTACCAATGTCTTTGTTTATGAGTTCCATAATGATACGTTCCATGGCCTTGCAGACCAGGCTCATCAGGCTAATAGGGTGATAGTTCCCAAGATCAGTGGTGGCTCCCCCTTTGTGGAGTGGGATAACTTTTGCTGTGCACCATTCAGTAGGCACTAAGCCTGATGTGAGACTATGATTGAACATGGTGCTTAGGTAGGGAGCCAGTTTGTTCTGAAGTTCATGTAAAATGCAGCCTGGGATGTTGTCTGGTCCCATGGATGCTGTGTTTTTGGTTTTAGAGAGTGCAGCTTTTACCTGCATAGATGTGATTATAGGGACTCTGCATTCTTCCTGTATACATATTTGGCATTTTAGGGGGTGAGAGGGGGGTAAAGTTAGCACTGAACCTATCTGCCGGGATGTTGACAATATCAGTTGGTTCTATAATTTTCATGCCGTTGTGCTGTAACTCAGAGCAGATCTGGGTGTTGCCACTGAGATTTTTGACATAGCTATAGAATGCTTTGTGGTTGCCTTTAAAATCAGTGGTGACTTTGTTTTCATAGCTAGCTGTGGAGGATCTTATAAGGGATCTCAGCTTCTTACTGAGGCTGACCAGGGAGCTCCTCCACTCATGGGATTTTACTCTCTTTTGCAACAGTTTCTTACTTCTGTTGTAGATTTTGTTTATGGCAGGGCACCACCAGATTAGCTTCCTTTTCTTGGAGGATAGTGTCTTGGTTCTGTTTGGGATAGCATGATCCATGCACTCATGTAAGTGCTTATAGAGTGCATTTGTGTAGGATTCAGCAGTCGTAACTGTATTGTCCATCTGCATGGGTGTCATGAAGTTCGTCACTTCTGTCTTAAGGAGCATGAAGTTGGCTTTGGAGAAATTTTTTACTGTGGTTTCCTTAATGGTGGGTGGGAGTGGGATGTGGATATTTAGGGTGATTAGCTTATGGTCAGATCTGACCAATGAGGAGTTGACTTCAGGTGTGGAACACCGGACACTCATGTTAGTAATGACTAGGTATAGGATATTGTTTCCTCTGGTGGGGGTGTGGATAAGTTGATCCAGGGTACTGGAATTTATGAATTCCAGAAAACATTGAGTGAAGGAGTTGGTACATGAGTAGTTTTCCCAGTTAATGGTCGGGTATTTAAAATCTCCCATTATTAGGGTGTTTGGTTGAGCCCTAATATTTTCCAGTATATCAAAAAAAGAGGAGTGGGAATCCGGGGGCATGGTGGGGGATCTGTAACTACCTACAATTTGGATTGCAGTTTTACCCAGAGTTAGTTGCACTTGGATAACCTCGGATGCATTATGCTGTGCAACTAGCCAGGACATGTGAATATCCTTAATGAATATGGACAAACCTCCGCCTTTGGTGTTCTGGTCCAGGTTAGATGGCTGAAAAGCATGGTATGAGTTATAGCCTGGTAATGCATGAGTGCTCTCTACAGCCTTGTACCAGATCTCAGTCACTGCACAGACATCGATGTTCTCCATTTTAAGGAGTGCCTCGAGTGAGTGTATTTTGACATTTAAACTTCTAGCATTGAGTAGCATTACCCTCAGTTTTTGCTTGCATGTTCCTGTTATGGTGGTGAATTTGTCATTTGAACCTTGCCTAAAAAAGGCACTATAGGGGTGGCATGACCCTTCACCAGTGTCTGGAATCCCAGGGGCGACAGGTGCAGGCCATCTCTGGCAAAGCATCGTGTTCTGTCATCCATGTCATCACAGGCAGACAGATACTGGATCCCCCACTGGATGACAGCAGAAGCTTAGCCAATTATTGAAGTCAATCATTTTGTCTTTGTACTGCGGTATCATTCTGGGTGATGGCAGGATGCTACTCAGGGCTAGGGCCATACCTGCCTGGGCTACAAGATTGGAGAGCTCTTCCATGTCTCTTTTCATGTAGTCCAGGGAGGTACATCTCAGGTTGTTCACACCAAAATGGACAATGACAGAGTCATATTTGTACTTGTTGTGGAGTGAACTGAGTGCATGTGTTATGTGGTGGATCCTGGCACCCAACAGGCAGCTGACAGTAACCTTCTCCTTGTTTAGCCTGGTGAGTGGGACATCAGTGTGCCTGACTATAGAGTCACTTATGACTAGTGTGTTGGGTACATTGTTTTGCCTTATGGGCTGTGGTTTATTGGCACACTGAGTCTGTGGGCTATGTGTCATTTGGGTTGTGTTGGGGGTGGAGTTTGCTTGCATTTCTGCTTTGGAGGTCTTCGTTGCTTGAGCAGATTATTATTAAGAGCCTCTGCAAATGTTTTTGTGTTTCTATGTATGGATTTTGGTGGTGTAGGTTTAGTGGGACTATGTGATGAGTGTGGTGTGGTGCAAGTGTTTACCCTCCCCCTCTTGGCTGTCAAGTTCAGTCTTGGTTGGAGAGAGCTTTACCTCCAGTTTGGCTAGATAAGAGCATCTCTCACAGGTTGTGGTGTTGGGTGGTAGGAGGAGAGGGTTGTCTGTGTACATGAGGCAATTGCTGCATTGTCCCAAAATGCCCAGATGCATCAGAAAGACAGGAGAGAACACTGGGAGATGACCCGTGGACATGCCTGAATAAAAATCTACTTTCCTCTAGACAAGTGAGGAAAGTGAGTATAAGAGCTGTGTTTCTCTAAGCAAGTGAGGAAAGTAAGTACAAAAACTGTTTTCCACTACGTAAAGAGGAAGGTTGAGTGCTGTAGTAATTTGTAGCTTATAGGTTCATAGGTTCATACTAGGCTATCTGCCCTAGGGCATTTATAAGCCTAGCCAGAGTGTGTTTGGCTTTCGCCACCCATTTTAAATTAATTTTGCTATGCCCTTTTTCGAGGTTAGTATACTGTGCCTCTGAATAAAAGTGACACAGAAGTCATACCCGGGGTAAACCTACGATCTCCCATCCACTCATCAAGATTCCTCTTGAAGAGAGTCAATGAGGGACTCTACCTAACCTGGACTGGGATTTTATTCCAGAGTGAAGGGAACCTCTGGGTTATGAATCTGTCCCTTCAGCATGTCCTATTTATTTCAGTGCTGAGGTTCAAGTCTCTCGAGCACGTAGCTCGATGGGATTTGGATTTTCTGAGGTGCAGCATGTCCATTAATTCTGGGTTGGACATGGCTTTATACGTCAGGCAAAGATCGCCTCTGAGCAGGCGGTATGCCACTGAGTAGAGCTGGAGTTTCTTTAACCGGGCAGCATATGGCATCTGTTTGAGCCCTTTGATCCTCTTGGTGAGGTACTTTTGGGGTCTTTCTAGTTGCTGCAGGTGTCTGGTAAGGTACATCCCAAAAGGGGCATTGTACTCAATTATGGGCCTGATGAGGGATGAGTAAAGAGGCACGATGACCTCCCCTGATCTAGATGTGAATCCCTTCATAATTAGGTGGGCTATATAAAATGTTTTTCTAACCACTTTGAGATTGCTATCAACTTGGGTCCCCAGGTCCCTAATTACTTCTTCTGTACTTAATGGATTACCACCTATGTGGTAATTTATGGGCACTTTGTTTTTGCCAAAGGGGATGACTATACACTTTTTGGCATTTAGCTTGAGGCCATGGCTCTGGCACCAGTTGTCTGTTTCTATGAGGCTCTTTTGGAGGATGCTTGTGTCAGCTGTAGAGTCGCTTGTGGTGCCCAGTTTGCAGTCATCTGCGAACTTGGTCAGCCACAGTCCTTCCATGTTGGCCTGTACCTCCGAGAAATATATACCAAGCAAGAGAGGTCCCAGGACTGAGCCTTGTGGGATGCCACTTGTAACTGGTTTGGAGTCTGACATGGCTCCAGCAATTCTAACCATGTGGGTTCTGTCCTTGAGCCAGTTTGCAACCCATCTAGTGACATAGGGGTTTATATTTAAGCTGGTGAGCTTATCTATAATGCCCGAGTGGGGTATTGTATCAAAGGCTTTTGCAAGGTCCAGGTAGGCTGTGTGGACCACCTTCCCCTCGTCAATGGCCTTGGTGACTTTTTCAAAGAAATCGACCAGGTTTCGAGGCAGGATCTGCCCTTAACAAAGCCGAACTGGGTAGGATCTAGTGTCTGTAGGTCCCCAATATCTTTATTTATAAGGTCCATGATGATCCTTTCCATAGCTTTGCAGACCAAGCTAGTCAGGCTTACGGGGCGATAGTTTCCAGGATCCGTTGAGGCACCACCTTTGTGGAGAGGGACCACTGTTGCTGTACGCCACTCTTTGGGTACATATCCTGTAGTAAGGCTGAGATTGAACAGTAGTTTTAGGTTTGGGTTTAGCTCTTCTTGAAGTTCATGTAGGACGCAGCCTGGGACACCTTCTGGTCCCATTGATGCTGTGTTTTTTGCTTTGGAGAGGGCAGCTCTTACCTGAGCATCTGAGATGTCAGGGGGGCAGCACTCTGCTGGGATAGATATTTGCCCTTTTGGTGGGGAGGGGGGGGAGTTTGCGCTTAACCTGTCAGCTAGGATGTTGGCAATGTCTGTGGGTTCGGTGTATTTTTTGTCATTTTGGACTAATTCTGAGCATATCTGGGAATTCCCACCCAGGTTCCTAACATAACTAAAGAAAGCCTTGTGATTATCCTTAGTGTCCTGTGCAATTTTTCTCTCGATGCTGGCCTTGGCTGATTTTATGAGTGCACATAGTTTTTTGCTAATACTGATCAGAGATGCCTTCCCTTTCTGGGATTTTGCTCTATCATGTAGTAGCTTCCTCCTTCTATTGTATAGTTTGTTTATGGCTGGGGTCCACCAGACAGGGCGTCTGCCTTTGGAGGATTGGGTCTTGGTTTTATTTGGGATTGTATGATCCATGCATTCCTGAAGGTGTTCATAGAATGCGTTTATAAAGGATTCTGCATTCTGGACCGTATTTTCCACAGGCCCAGGGGCTTTGAAGGATTCCACCTCGGGTTTGAGGAGTGTGAAATTTGCTTTAGAGTAGTTTTTCACTGTGGTTTTCTGGGCAGGGGGTGGGGTTGGGATGTGAGTATCCAGTGAGATTAGTTTATGGTCTGATCTTACCAGTGAGGGATACACTTCTGGTCTGGAGCATAGAGTTCCCATGTTGGTGATGATCAGGTCCAGTATGTTTTCCCCTCTTGTGGGAGTGGTAACAAGTTGTTCCATAGCATTTGAGTTTATAAATTCTAGGAACCTTTGGGCTAGGGTGTTGGAGCTAGAGTAATGCTCCCAGTCTATGTTTGGGTAGTTGAAGTCACCCAATATAATGGTGTTTGGAGAGACCTTCATATTTCCCAGTGTTCTCAGGAAGGCCGAGTGGGGTTCCTGGGTTTGGGAGGGTGGTCTGTAGCAGGCTATAAACTGGAAGGCAGTTTTACCCACTGTTAGTTGCACATGGATAGTCTCTGATGCTTCGTGCTGTGCCACCAACCTGGAGGTGTGGGTATCTTTGGCGAATATTGATACTCCCCCTCCTTTTGTGGTTCGGTCCAAGTTTTGGGGCCGAAAAGCATGGTATGAGGTATAACCTGGTAGTGCTGGGGTGCTCTTGGGAGCCTTGAACCAGGTTTCTGTTACTGCATAGATATCGATGTTCTCCATGCTAAGGAAAGTTTAGAGTGCGTGCATCTTGAGGTTTAGACTTCTGGCATTGAGTAGCATTACTCTTAGTTTCTTATCCCTTGTGATACCTATGGAGGTGGGTTTGTCTTTTGAGCCTTGCCTAAAAAAGGCACTATGGAGGTAGAAAGAGCCTTTGCCAATTTCCAAAAGCCCAGGGGTGACAGGTGCAAGCCGTCCCTAGCGAAGCATCGTGGCTTGTCGAGCATGTCATCCCAGGCTGACAGGCATTGGATCCCCTTTGAATGACACCAATACTTAAGCCAATTGTTGAAATTGATCATCTTGTCATCATATTGTGGCATCATTCTTGGTGAGGGTAAGATGCTACTCAAGGTCAGGGTCATACCGGCTTGGGCTACATGCTCAGAGAGCTCCTGTATGTCTCTTTTCATATAGTCCAGGGAGGTACGTCTCAGGTCATTCACACCAGCATGGACAATGACTGAGTCATATTTATACTTGCCTTGGAGTGACCTGAGTGCTTGTGTTATGTGGCGGATCCTAGCGCCTGACAGGCAGCTCACCTTGGCCTTCTCCTTGTTCAGCCTGGTGAGCGGGATATCAGTGTGCCTGACGATAGAGTCACCTATTACAAGTGTATCAGGTGTGTTGTTTAGCCTTAAGGGCTGTGACTGTTCAGCACACTGGCTTTGTGAGCTATGTGTTGCACGTGTTTTGTTTTGGGGTAGAGGTTGCTTGGGTGTCTGCTTTGGAGGTCTCTGCTGCTTAGGCAGATTTTTGTTTAGAGCCTCTGAGTATGTTTTTGTGTGTTTATGTGTTTGGTTTGCTGTCATGGTAGGTCTATGTGAGACTGGAATTGTAGTGAGTGTGGTTTCCTTCTCCTCCTGACTGGTTACACCAGTACTGAGTTGAGAGAGCTTAGCCTCCAGTTTGGCTATATGGTTGCATCTCTCACATGTGTTGGAATTTGTTGGGAGGAGGAGAGGGTTGTCTGTGTACATGAGGCAGTTGTAACATTGCCTCAAGATTCCCAAATTCACCAGATGGACCAGAGAGGAGATTGACAACTGACCTTTGGACATGCTAGAATAGTATTGGGAATTCCTTTATAATTGAAAAAAGGGCCAATGGGGAACAAGGTACTCAAGGGGAGTTTGTGAGGGTGTAGTGCTTTTAATTTTTTAGTGCTGACTTAGTGAGCAAGTGCCAGGTAGCTTAAATGCAATGTGTTACAGGTAACTTAAATGCAAAAATGACAAACAGTAACTTTCTTTCAAGTGAAACAAGGAAATAAGTACAGTAAGCAATGCAGATATCACTAGGGTTCCACAGAAGCGCTGAAAAGCTGCGTTTTAGGTGGAATTACCATTTCAGGGAAATAACAAGCAAACAAACAACAAGCATACAAACAAAGCTAGATTCAGCAGGCCTGGATCTAGTCTATGCTACAGCAAACAAGGTGTACCAATTTCAGTAAGAAACAGTTCAAATATGAGGGCACTATAAGCCTTTAACCAGAAATTCCCAGTTCAGAAGGGCAGAGTCCAGCCTCTCCTCCCACAAGAGTGCAGACCACGAACCTTCTTAATGTAAAATAACTGGCCTGAAGCCCAAGTGCTTAAACAAGAACTAATACACTTTTAGAATAACAGACGCTGAGCCCTCAATCAGCAGTTTCCAACTTAGAAGGATGTAAGCTATCTGTCCTGCCACCACAGTGCAGGCCACAAACCTTCCTAATGTAAAACAACTGGTCTGAAGTCCAAGTGCTTAATCCAAAAGACTTAGAATGATAGCTACACTTTAATCAAGTTACTACCAAGCAGTAATAAATACAATTGAATACTTTATAGAATGCCTGGATTAGTGTTCAAGTTATATAAACAAAGCTAGATTCAGCAGGCCTGGATCTAGTCTATGCTACAGCAAACAAGGTGTACCAATTTCAGTAAGAAGCAGTTCAAATATGCAGGCACCATAAGCCTTTAACCAGAAATTCCCAGCTCAGAAGGGAAGAGTCCAGCCTCTCCTCCCACAAGAGTGCAGACCACGAACCCTCTTTATGTAAAATAACTGGCCTGAAGTCCAAGTGCTTAAACCAGAGTTAATACACTTTTAGAATAACAGACACTGAGCCCTCAATCAGCAGTTCCCAACTTAGAAGGATGTAAGCTACCGGTTCTGCCATTACAGTGCAGACCACAAACCTTCTTAATGTAAAACAACTGGTCTGAAGCCCAAGTGCTTAAACTAAAAGGCTTAGAATGAGTTACACCAAGCAGTAATAAATACAATTGAGTACTTTTAAGATGACACAAGCAAAATAAAGTAGGAAGAAACACAAATACAGTAAAAGCAGATAGATTTTTTTTTTTTTTTTTTTTTTTTTAGTGCTAACAAGTTCTGAACATGTGTTGAGCACAAATAAGCAAATTCCAGTGCTAAAACTAAGAATCTGTACCTGGATCTTATGGTAGATAGGCTACCTAGTGCTTACTCCCACTGATAAGCTAGAATGCGTCCCTCCAACACAGAAAGGCTTGGGGGCTCAGAAGCTTACAAACACTCCTGGATACAGCAAATCATTATCTGGACTAGACTAGTTGCAGGAAAGGTGGGAAACAAGCGCAAATGGGGGCTTTCAAACCAGTAAGTTGAAAGAGATGGAAAAACTGCCCAAACAGCCAGTAAACTACAATTTCTGGGCCAGAAATCACTCTTGTGGTAGATAGGCCAACTAGTGCTTACCACTACAACTGATAAGCTAGAAGGCTTCCCCCCAACACAGAAAGGCTTGGGGGACTCAGAAGCTTACAAACTGTCCTGGATACAGCAAATCAGTTTCTGGACTAGACTAGTTGCAGGAAAGGTGGGAAACAAGCGCAAATGGGGGCTTTTAAACCAAAAAGTTGAAAGAGATGGAAAAACTGCCCAAACGGCCAATAAACTACAATTTCTGGGCCAGAAACCACTCTTGTGGTAGATATAAGGCTTCCCTCCAACACAGAAATACTTGAATACATTTCAAAGCTGTCTGATCCATGGCAGATTGAATATGCAGAAAATGTAACAATAGCCAAAAAAGGAAATAGAACAAATTGTGGTGCGTATAGTAACCTATTTATTTTTATTGACATTTGATTACCAGGAAAGTGTGACTGGATAGGAGCCCATTTACAGCAAAGGCCAAATGAGAAAAGCTACAAAGAATTACACAACATTTTAAGAACAATAATGGTGTAATCCTTAAAAATAATACAAAACAACTACATTTTAAATAATTATACCAAATTAGACATAATATGAAAACACTGGCTAAGGATAAATAAAAGTTATATGGCAATGATTGAATATTTAGAGAAATTTTAGCCAGTTTATGGAGAAATTAAAAGTAAGTTAGTATAATATTAACATGAATTGCAATATGAAGTGAGAGAAAAGTAGGCTTATGGCATATTTAGTAAAAAGCCAGAAGAGAGAAATTGATAGACGTGAGGGATTGAGTTAAGATGGGGAGACTAAGGATGTGTAAGGTATGAATAGATATTTGTTCACATTTAGGCATATAGTTTATCCTGGTGTTTAACAAGAACGGAGCCAGATTTGTCTAGGAAGTCTTTTAGAATTATTTTAAAGGATGGGAGGGAGAGTATTCACCTGATGGATACAGGCAAGGAGTTCTATGCCCTAGTAACATCGTACAATGTCCAGTGGATTTCTTAAGTTTGTGGACAGACAGGAATTTTTGATCATTGGATCATAATGACCAACTTCGAACAGAGTTATCTAGAATGTTATGTAGAACTGGACAAGCAGACTGATTCTGAATAATTTTATAGGTGGTAAGAAGCTGGGTATATGTTAGTTGATGGGGTAGTTCTAACTAATTTAGGGGTTTTATTGTTAAACAGTAGCAAGTTCCAAAAAAAGAGTATTTGCTGCAAATTTAGCGACTTTGTTATAGCTCAAGTTTGGATTTCTGTCATGCTTGGGAATAGCAGGGATGAGACCCACCATAAAGAAGTGCTGGGAGGAGAGAAGTGGTGGCAAGTATAGTTTTAGTTGCATCAGTGAGAACGTTTTTGGCTCTGTTAAGCATTCTTAGTTTTTGATTAGTTTCTTTCCTTGTAATTTTGTATATGCAGATCAAATTTAAGTTTATCATCAGATGGGAAGTAATAAAAACATATTGTTGAAGAGAATTTATGAACTGCATAGACAAAGGCACATTTTTATTTAGTGGAAATTAACATGGATATGGTCAACAGTCTTCCCTGACTGTTGACTTGAAGACCATTTCAGAATTTAAGTCTGTCTAGTCTCAGGCTTGGTGTTATGTCCAGTCCCTATCTGAAACAGTGAAATGGAAATGCCTGTGAAATTTCCCTAGCATCTCATTTAATTTATGTAAAAATAGCATTTTGGAACTGAAAGAAGTACAGACAAAAGACACTAATAAGGGTTTTTACCACAATGTTGATCTGCATTTGACTAAACTGATCTGTTTTTGTCATCACTAATGTCTTTAGCTATATGAGTATTCAGACACGTTCTAGCAGAAATAACCATCCGTGTGTCTCTATGTCTGAAAAGTAATAGTTTCACTGACTCACATTTTATTACATTTTTTGCATTACATCAACCTTCATGTGAACCTTTTGAATACAAATATCAAAACTTATATTAACATAAAATAACCTGAGCTGCAAAAAAAAAAAAAAAAAGAAAAAGAAAGAAAGAAAGTGTGTGTGCTAGTGGGGAGGACTGTAGGTCTTAATTTACTAGGTAAAGAAGCAATGATTTTCTCAACAACATAGTGCATTCCAAATACGATTACTCAAATGGAAAATAAAGATAAGACACAGTTTGTAGGCTATATGCTTGCTGACGTAGAGTCTATAGTTTAAAGGAAGCTAAGCTGTTGAATTTCATAAGGTTCAAACATCTAAATCACATTACTGAATGCACACCTATTAATATAGACATATATAATGAAAACAAACTTCAAACTACAAGTATAGCAATAAACATTTACTATAAAATTATAATACCTTACAATAAAATGTTCATTTCAGAAGCAGCTGGCCAGAGCATACAATCTGCAGCCTTTCTTCACTACTTCTCACCCCCCCCCCCACCATAGGTTATTAACTGCGACATCACACCTACATTAAATGCAGACATTGTAAGGGACTCAGACCTCAGAGGAAGTTGTTGAAATATTCTGGCTGAAAAGAGAACAATACTGAACTGATGTCTGGTTATACAATAACCTCTTGCACCAGCTAGAATAAAACAGCATGTAATAATGTAGTTTCAATACTCAGACCAAGAATAATGATGACTCAGTAACAACAAAAAAAATCACACAAGATTTGTGGACTCGAAAACATTTTTAATTGGATTTGATGTGTTCCCATAAAATAGAAGAGGCAGCAGCTCATGGTTCCGATTAATAAGCAGGGGGTCAACATCAGCGCCTGAAGATGTAGTTCAGTTTTAAATTATATGTACAGAAGTATCTCACTGCATTAATATGTTACCAGTTGATTGACTATCTGCTGTACTTGGATTTGTAATAAGACATGACTAAATCAATTACCTTATATGCATCAAAATGCCATGGAAAACATGTTAAGTTTGTCCTAAAAAGAACTACACTGTACATAAAGCATAAAGAAACAAACATGCATTTGAATCTTTGACTAGACTTAGTAAAACTGAAATTTAAAAAAGAGCTACACAGATATGACCATTATATACTGCAACAGTTGAAGCAGTGATGTAATTTCATAGATCATAATTGTTAGATAGGGAATCATAAAGCTCTAGTAAAACCTTTTTATACAATTCAAAAATTGAGAAACAGTTTTAAGTAATCTAAATAAAAGCTTGACTTGATAATAAGATGTTAAGAATTAATACTCACTCTTATAATGATGTAATTTAAAAGATCTACCTGACATTTATTTTCTTTTTCCATTAAAGCCCAATACATAAGCATACATTATCATCACAAACACTGAGAAAAGGCTGCCCCTTTTTAACATACTTCACTGGATGGGACTCACTTGGATCAGTGACATTATTTGTACATAATACAAGTCCCAGGATTTAAATATAAACATGGTAAACGTTGGCAATCCACGTCACTTTTTACATTATATGTGTTATATCATAGTAAATAATCAAGGTTTTAGAAAAGGCAGACAAATATTAAATGTTCCTTGTTTAAGAGTTTTAATCATACTGCTTTGTTACAAACTCTTGCGTTCTACATGGAAGCACAGGCACTACTAAGACAACTGGAGACCTCTCTTGTTTTCTTAATTAGTAGCCAAATGTTATCATAAAGGTAAAATATTATGTACTAAAAGTAAATATCAATAAATAGTAATCATTATAAATTTTAAGAAATACACAAGTCATATTGCCATCCCATTGGCCATCAGACTAATGCACCAAAATAGCATTCTCCCTCTGAACGTGAGGCTTTATATACCATGAAACAGTTGTTAAATCCCATTAGTAATTACAAAAACACATGAATCAGATTAAAAATTAAGCAAATGAGATCATTATTTTCATAGGCTATCCAAAATACCTGCCTTTTTCCTGAGATATACCATGTGAAAAGATGCTGAGGTAGAACATAAAGCAAAGTATTACGCAGATATATAATTATTATGCTTAACCATGTCCAAACAACTTTGTGGAAAATACAGAAACTTGTGATACAGATATAGCTTTTTATGCATTGCTTTTTTATCAGAACATGACTGTATGTGGGATCTACATTTTTTATTTAGCCCTCTTTCTGTAATCTTCTGAGTAATCATAACCAGTCTCTCCTGCTTAATAGGGGTAGGTCAGGAGCTTGATTGTTTGAAGCAAATCTGAGACTTCTACCTGATTCCATAGACGTATGTATGCAGGCCGTGGGGTATGTTCTGTGGGGTCTATATTATGATATCGCTTGCTCAGAAGAGCAAACGACACAATCGACTCCATGTAAGCGAAAGCTTACAACGACGAAACCTCAGAACAGCGATTTTTTTCCAAGGGAAAAAAATTGCTGTTCCGAAACAAAAAAAAAAACTGTAAAACATTAAATAATGTGGGGGGCTTTGCCCCCCCCCCTACTTAAATATACCAACTCCAAGATCGCACTACAGTGCCGAAAAGGCAAAGTAGGGAAAGTGGCCAAACTAATTCTTTCCCAGGGAAAGAATTCGCTGAAAGCCGCTTCAATATTTTGACTTTTCGCACTTTTCAGTTCAACAAAGACACATTCGACAACCTGCATCTGTGACAGCATAATAGGGAGCCATTCTGTGCGATTCTTAAATCATAACCAGGAAATTAAGGCAGCATACAACCACAATGAAAAGAGTCCACTCATTTTAATAGGCGCAAAGCTTTCCAGTGAAATAGCTCTTTCTCAGTGCAAACATACAATCTAACAGTCATACACTCTTAAATATCCAACTTAATCACATTAATCTTTTGATAAATATACATTTAAAGATACACAGCCCAAATATATAAAATATATAAAATACCATATAATAAAACATAAAACATTATTAATTCACATCTTATTAGATTTTAACTTCAAAACTGGTTTGATACTAATACTTGCATTTAATTAAGGCAAACAATCTGTATGCAAAAAATAGATCCATTTATATTCTGCTCATTTAGTAGCTGTAACAGTATTACCTCCTCTAAATAAATACATTTCTTAAATCATGGTTGGCCCATTCAGTGCTGCATTTTTGACTGAGGTGTGGCAAACCTGCATGCAGACGTAGGTCTTGTAAAATGATTAGCACTTTATCTGATGCAACATATTCTTAAAATCATCTTAATAATAATATTTTGTTTCCATATTAACATGATTCTAAATATAGGTTCGTAGGTTCATAGGTAGGTACTAGGCTATCGGCCCAAGGGCCTAAGTAAGCCTAGTCAACAAGGTTCCCTGGCTTACGCCACCCAAGAAAGTTAATTTCCTGTGCCACTATATCAACACATGCTTCATATATTTAAAGTTAACTTGTTGTTTATGCATAATCAGTAGAGCAGTTGTCTTCCAAATTTGAAATCTTAGATTCAACCTCTTGCAATATGACAGAAATGTTTGTGATTTTATATCAGTCAAAGATATAGCCATATTAATGGGGTATGGGGTTAACTCTCTCTGTGTATGTATATATATATATATATATATATATATATATATATATATATATGGGTCCCTTTCACATTGTCAAAATTTCGGAATGTCGAAGACCATATGGCTGTGACCATATGATCGACATCCGAAATGTCGACCATGTGGAACTGGCATCTCCAAACAGTGTGTAATGGAAAGATTTCCATCTTCCGCACTGTAGTACAATCTCAAATTTGGCAAATTTAAGTTCCGGGGGGTTGGGGGTGTAGCCACCCACAGGGGGTGCATACCCCTCCCTGCTTGCAGTGTGAAGGTAAGATTTTGTTGTGTTTTTTTTTTTTTTTTTTTTTTTTTTTTTTTGTATGGACGACATTTCGAATGTTAATCATATGGTCTCGGCCATGTGGTTTTCGACATTCTGAAATGTCAGCCATATCAAGTAGACCCATATATATATATATATATATATATATATATATATATATATATATATATATATACATATATACACACACACACACGGATTCACTTCATAACACTGAAAACTCAAAACACTAAAAATGAGAAAACTTCATAATACAGAAGACCAAAACACTGAAACTTGTCCAAAAGGGCCTCATAGAAACAGACAACTGGTGCCAGAGCCATGGCCTCAAGCTAAACGCCAAAAATTGTATAGTCATCCCCTTTGGCAAAAACAAAGTGCCCACAAATTACCACATAGGTGGTAATCCATTAAGTACAGAAGAAGTAATTAGGGACCTGGGGACCCAAGTTGATAGCAATCTCTCATTTGACAACCACGTGGCCAAAGTGGTTAGAAAAACATTTTATATAGCCCACCTAATCATGAAGGGATTCACATCTAGATCAGGGGAGGTCATTGTGCCTCTTTACTCATCCCTCATCAGGCCCATAATTGAATACAATGCCCCTTTTGGGATGTACCTTACCAGACACCTGCAGCAACTGGAAAGACCCCAAAAGTACCTCACCAAGAGGATCAAAGGGCTCATACAGATGCCATATGCTACCCGGTTAAAGAAACTCCAGCTCTACTCAGTGGCATACCGCCTGCTCAGAGGCGATCTGTGCCTGACGTATAAAGCCATGTCCAACCCGGAATTAATGGACATGCTGCACCTCAGAAAATACAAATCCCATTGAGCTACGCGCTTGAGAGACTTGAACCTCAGCACTGAAATAAATAGGACATGCTGGAGGGACAGATTCATAACCCAGAGGCTCCCTTCACTCTGGAATAAAATCCCAGTCCAGGTTAGGCAGAGTCCCTCATTGACTCTCTTCAAGAGGAATCTTGATGAGTGGATGGGAGATCGTAGGTTTACCCCGGGTATCACTTCTGTGTCACTGTTAGACAGAGGCACAGTATACTAACCTCGAAAAAGGGCATAGCAAAATTAATTTAAAATGGGTGGCGAAAGCAAAACACACTCTGGCTAGGCTTATAAATGCCCTAGGGCAGATAGCCTAGTATGAACCTGTGAACCTATGAACCTATGAACTTCAAAACACTGAAAACTCAAAACACTGAAACTCAAAACACTGAAAACACATATCATACATATACTGAGTTTAAACAACATAAATCATAGCACTTTCCACCAAGTGTAAGCAGGTGGGCAAGCCCCCCTGCGCCCCCTACACCCTCTGCTACTTAAATATATCAACTCCAAGATTGCACTTAGTGTAGTGAAGTGCAACCTTGGAGTTGATATATATAAGTAGCAGGGGGTGTGGGGGGGGTGCAGCCCCCCACATGGGGAGTGCAGGGGGGTTGCCCCCCTGCTTACACTTGGTGGAAAGTGCTATGATTTATGTTGTTTAAACTTAGTATATGTATGATATGTGTTTCCAGTGTTTTGAGTTTCAGTGTTTTGAGTTTTCAAGATTTTGAAGTTTCAGTGTTTTGGTTTCAGTGTTTTAAGTTTCAGTGTTATGAAGTGAATCCATACACACACACACACACACACATTATACATCTATATATATATATATATATGTATATATATATATATATATGTATATATATATATATATATATATATATATAGTATCTCCTGAGCACTGTGCTTAATCTCAGACGATGTGGTGATCACTGTGCTCAATCTCAGAAGATGTGGTAGTCAATCACTGTGCTGAATCTCATAAATTGTGGTAATTACTGTACTTAATCTCAAAAGATGTGATAATCACTGTGCTTAATCTCAGAAGATGTGGAAATCACTGCTGTTAAACTCAGAAGATGTGGTAATCAGTCACTGTGCTTAATCTCAGAAGGTGTGGTAATCAGTCACTGTGCTTTCTCAGAAGTTGTGGTAATTACTGTACTTAATCTTAGAAGATGTGATAATTAATGTCCTTAATCTCAGAAGACGTGGTAATCACTATACTTAAATTCAGAAGATGTGGTAATCAACCACTGTGCTTAATCAAAGAAACTGTGGTAATCACTGTGCTTAATTTCAGAAGATGTGGTAATCACTGGTTTTATCTACAGTGTCTTATTTGTTGAGCTTGTTACTAAATTCTGAATGACTATTTTCAATTAAAGTAAACATTTTCCTTTGAGTCTGTATGTGCTTTAATCTGTGGCTTGCCTATATAGAAATAATACAGGCTATTGTAGAGGCACTTCACCTTAGTGATCTTTGCTTCTTAGTTTGATTTTAAACACTTTTAGAAGCACCCACTTCCAAGGTGTGGAGTTGTCACTGATATCCTGTGTTCAACTAACAGCATGGACACTGGATAGACTGGGCATGGCAGAAATGGCTTAACTGGCCCATGCCAGCTCATGTATCGGGGAGGGCAGCTTAGCTCACTGTGCTGGTGACACCTCCAAAACTTACAGGGGCTGGAATGTATGGTAGGACATATGGATGCTATGAGAAGACCTATGGGAGAGCTCACAAGTAACTGCAAGAAGGGGGTTTAGTTGAGATGGGCACCTAATCCCTGATGCATACATGATGCCTCCTGGGTTACTCAGCACTTGTTCCAGAAGAATGAATGAGATAGGGACTCAGCTTCTGAAATGACTAGGTCACTGGAGCAGTTGGGAAGATAGGGCCAAATAGTTATGCAGTTATGGGTAATAAAAACAGTTATAAGCATTTCTCCTGCTACCTAACAATCATGCAGGAAGGATAGAACATATCAGTGTATAAATGGCACATTTGTATCAAAGTCAAAGTCTGTAATCTGGCCTGAGTAATTAAGTTGTGGAATGACTGTCAACATTCCATGCTCATAATGTGAAACAAATGGAAACAAGTCAAACACTTACAACTTCATCCAAGAAGGCTATAGCAAGGATAAAATGGATTACTCTTTAGACTTACAAAAATTTCTTCTGACGAATGAATATGACTGAATAAATATTATTTACTGTAGATGCTTGTTTTAAACTTTCTTAATGAATATGCAACAGGGGTTTTCAATGTGGAATGGCATGTAATAGAAAAGAATAAGGTATAGCTGAAAGGTATGAGTTGCATTCTGGTTCCACGAGCAGTGAAGTTGGGTGTAAATCACAGCAAAGCCATCTCAGAATCTCCAAAGACCCACTTGTATTTGTTTTCTGCACAGCAGAATTAAGTTGGTTGCCACTATCACACCTGAGCACAACAGCTAATTCATCAGATGACCAAATAGCCATATAATAATAAAGCAATAACCGATGACATGGTGTGGTATATTGAAGATTTACCCACGGTTGGTGTGATTTAATCATGAGGACAAAGCCCAAGTGATTAAACAAAGCCAACCATGGGTAAATTTCAATATAGCACAACCACGGAGTCAGTTATTGCTATTATACAATGACATTATTTAAGATAAAAAATACTTACTTTTCTTAAATAATGTCTTTGTATAACGGTGCATTACTGTTCTTCCGCTGGTTGTGGTACAGTGCTTCCTTGTTTTAATGTACTGAGCATGCATATGGGACTTGCGTCCCATGCATACCCAGTACATCAATGCTTTGAAATTGAAGCAACAGAGAAAAGAAAGGCTCCATTGCTCTGTTTTTTCTTTTCTTTTTTTTTTTTTTATTTGTTTAAAAAAAATGTTTTGAGGACTTTATACCAATGGAAAAAAGTCTGGGTGACCAGACATTTTTTCCGTTGGTATATTGTGGGATTTACAATGGGCACACTGGTCAATCAACGTGCATGTTTTGGAATATTAATGGGGGGGTCATTGTATAATAGAATATTAATATCAATGGCTAGCAATGATATAGACATTATGAATTGAAATGGTCCCAGGGCTGGTCTCTAAGTATTCCATGTTTTGATTTTTGTTATATGGAGAATAACTTTGAACTAGTACTACTCTAACTGATTTGATTTGTTAATAGTTTTATTGAATTCAGTTAACATTTCGCAATTATAATTCAGTCAACAAACTAGTGTAAAATAGACAATGGAAAACCCTTGGCCAAGTCAAGAAAGATGCATGTTAGCCATCCTATCATCATTTATTGCTTTACACTTTTATTTATTTATTTATTTATTTATTTATTTGCTTGCTTACTGAAGTAGTGGGCAGATACCCAGGGCAACAATTTCAATCACAACCTGGGCATGTGCGCATACAAAAGAAGATGATGGCCAGTTACAGCAGGGATGCTAATGTACTCTGCCTTTTTCTGAGCTCATATTACAGTTCACAAAGGACTCCACCATATGAATCAGCTTAATTTTTGTACTGTGATGATACAAACTTTTCCAATATTTTGGGCAATGGTTGCTACAATGAAACTTGCTCATACATATCAAGATTAACATTCTGGCTTTTTTTGAATACCAGAACAATACTTACTTCTTTCCATAGTTCAAGAAAATGCAACATCTCATCAAAGTGCTGATAATATGAGCAACATGTTCCAAAATATGTGTACATGAGATTCTACAAAAAACTGGGACACAGACATATTTCAATCACAACCTGGGCATGTGCGCAATAACTATGAATCTCTGCATTTGTACATGTACCACATTATCATGCCTAGGAATCTCTTTAAATAATAAACAATCTTCAGAAAAGATAACTCCTTTACTGGTGTGCTATAGTCTAGCAATAAAAGAAGTCATATATTCACCACTGAAACTCAATTTAATATAAAATGTCAGACTGTGAAAGTGAACCCCCTGCACTTAGTATCTTTGTAAAAAAGCCAGATGTCAATTCTGTTTTCAGAGTTTAGCATATACATTTCAAGGATTATATATGATACTCTGATACAAAATGTTAAAAAGATTCCTGCTTGCATGTAGGGATTTCAGTACAGCTTGGTGCGGTATCTGACCCCCAACACTATGTCTGCTTCAAACCATAGTGTTTGAGATATAACATGTTACAAATGAAAACAAAAATTCATTTCCTCATGAAACATATAGCAGTTTTATTTCTGAGATAATGTCAACTCACTAAACATATATTTTAGACTAGTGTTGTTTTCTTCATCATGAGCAGAAGTCATATGTCCTGTACTTAAGAAGCTGAGTATAATGAAGAATGTCAGACTGTAATAAGGAAATAACTATGAATCTCTGCATTTGATACCTATATACAAATGGCCAAAGGTAGCATGTCACATCTCCTTTCAGAGGTCATAATAACATTTTCAGAAAAATATAATTTGATGGTCATGTACAAAATGCACCTAAGACTTCTTTTTTGCTTTTATGGGTTTCTTTGCAAATCAGTTCTGAATTTGGCACTGCCACTTTGCTTCATTCCAGCTTGAGCCAAAGCATGTTACAAATTAAAATATTTAGTTGTTGTTGTTGCTGTTGTTGAAACACATAGGGGGCTGACATCTGATGCAATGTTTACTCATTAAATCTATATTAAAAAACAATGATGTAGTCTTCATCTTGAGAAGACATCATATATAATCCTGAGTTATATGCAAAATGTCACATTATGAAGTACAGCTTTGTATGTTGCACTTACCATAAAAGAAGATGTTCTAATGACCACTGCTGCAGTAGTGTTAGCTATATGGGTTACATCTTGTCAAGGATATAACAGCCAGCCAAAGTCCAAAGCTTCAAGGTACCTTCCATACGTGAAAAATGTCAAGCAGCTCAAGATGAGCTGACTAAAAGACAAGCTTGGGCACAAAACCCTTCAGAACTTTCCTGGCAGCAAAGAGTGGAAGGCTCAGGCATGAATGGACAATGCTAGGAATAATAAAAAATAAATGTCCACAACCAAGCATTACAAAAAGACACCAAAAGCAATGGGGATGAGTGAGGGAGCATCTACTACAGCAGTGATCATTCTAACACTTACTGTTATGGTAGGGTCAACTTACACAGCTGTACTATGCTCCTCATATTAATCACTGCTGCAATAGCCTTAGCTATATGGGTAAATTATCATAGCTAACTAAATTTGGGAGGGGGAATGAGAAGTGTCCATGACCCCCTAGAGAATGGCCCTAGAAAAACTTGATCTAGACCTAGAGAAGGAATCAAGCTTACAGTGGTTTGTAAAAGTATGCACAGGGGACCAAGTAGCAACTTCTAGAATACTTCTAGAATCCATCTCTTTCCAAAAAGCCATAGATGAAGCCAAGGTCCTTGTAGTGTACAACACGACCCTGCCTGAAATAGATTTGTCAAGGTGAATATAACAAAAGGTAATAGCCTTAGACAACCATTCAGAAATATTCTGTTTTGACACAGGCTGTCCTTTCTTATCTTCACAACAAATGAAAAATTGATCTAAAGATCTAAAAGATTTAGTTCTGTCAGGATAGTACCGGAGTTGTCTGTGCACATCAAAGGTATGGAGTATCCTTTCTCCCTCATTTTTAGGTTCAGGAAGGAAACAGTGAGATGGACAGTTAGGTTTAAAGTAAACCTGGATACCACTTTAGGCATAAAAGAAGTGTTATTTCTCAAACAAACCCTACTTCTATGGAAAATGATGTAGGGTTGACTCACCATAAGAATTTGTAACTCATGTACCCTTCTAGCAGAAGGTAGAGAAATTAGTAAAAAATGTTTTCCATGTTAAGAACCTCAAGTCAGCCAGATTAGCAGGTTGCCTGGGCCAGAAGGGAGTCCCCACAATGATCTTGGGGAATTCCTTTTGAATCTTCAAAGTACCCAGTATATTAGCAGAAAGGGTGGAAAGGCATATAGGAATATTCCTGTCCAAAAAAAGAAGGCATCTGTATTCCATGCCTTCTTGCATGGAGTCCTGGAACAGAATTTTGCCAGATAATTGTTCACAGAGGAGGCAAAAAGTTCTACTTTAGGCACTCCTCAAGATGGATCAAATCTTGGAAGACTCCCTGATCGAGTTTCCAGTTCTAAGGGTCAGCTTGTCTACCACAACATTTTGCTCTGATGGAATTTAGGATGCCTGTTAAAATCTAATTGTGCTGTGAAGCAACATTCCAAGCTAACATGGCTAGACTGTAAAGGGGAGTATTGCCTGGTTCCTCCCTTGCTTATTGATGTATCATATAACTGTGGTATTTTCTGTAATCACTTCAAGAGGTCCTGGGGACCAAAGATGGTACAGAGAGTTAAGTGCCTTGATCAGGGAAAGCATCTCCTTGATATTTATATGTTCACATCTGTTCTTGGTGTCCCATATGTCCCTTTTAATTTTATCCCTCCTGAAACTGCTCCCCAAACAAAGTCTGAAGGAGTGATAGAACCAGTTTCTCCATCCCAGGTGGAGAAACTGGTTCTATTACTCCTTGGGACAGCATGTGATGAAGAAAAGGTAGAAACAAAAGAGTGATCTTTTCAAAGAGGAATGACCCACTGGAAAGGAGGAATTGTCTCCCACTGCCATCTGTAACCCTTCTGAATGATTTTCAGAACCCATTTACTTGAAACAATCTATTGCCAAAGAGAAAAACTGAGATTCAGATTTCTGGAAGAGAAAGGGGCCAGGGTGGGAAGGGGTCAAAATCTATTTACCTGGGGTCATTTTAAAACTGAGATAGTGTAGTGGTTAGAGTCCTAGCTTTGCATGCAGGTGTTCATGGTTTGAGTACCAAAAAAAACAAAAAGAGTGAGAGAAATAGTCATTCAGACTTGTTGGAGTATCCTTGGTTTTGGGATGTTTGCGACTTTTTTTGGAACACCCTTGACACTTATTTTTAAACATTTAAATACCTGAAGTCTGCTGAGACTTTTGATTCCTTTTTTTTTTTTTTTTTTTTTGCCAAAATTGGATGAAGAGAAAGAAGATCCCTTTGACAATTTGAAAAAGGAGTACTGAAAAATCTTAGAGATTCCCTGGATCAACTTGCCCTTTCATCAGAATTTTTAATCTCCTCTGCAACATAGGGGTCAAATACTAAATCTCTATCAAAGGAAGTATTTAAAATCTAATTTTTTAATCATCTGGCAGGTTCTGAGAATGAAGCCAAGAACACGTCCTTAAAACAGCACCAGTGGCCACAGCCCTGGAAGAAATAGAAAGAGAATCATACACATACTACAAACAATGCACTGTGACCTGTGCAATGAAACTAAGTTTTTTAAAGCATTTTTTCTTCACAAGAAGAAACAGTTGATAAAACATTCCTCATATTTTCACAATATGCCAGAATAAACATTGACATATGATTCTGACAATTTAAAATTCTTAAAATCAAAGTTGCAGAAGTATACACATACCTTTCGGCCTCAAGGGAAGATAACATTCTGGACTTGGTTCTCATTAATATGGCTGACTGCTGCACCAGTCTCACAGTATGTTCTTCCCTGGTGAGATCAGGTCATCAGTCTGTCTCATTCAAAGTTTCTATCCTACCCAACACCCCCCCCCACCGTAACCAGACTAAAAAACTTCTCAAAATCTGACTACAATCTCCTGAGGGAGGGTTTCAGTAGCTTCATACCACCACCACCCTCAGAGGATGCAGAGAACTATGCTGAACAGTACACCAGTGCAGTATACAATCATCTGTACAGCTGCATGGACTCTTGCCATACCCAACAGAACAAAAATCAGCCCCTCAAGGAAACTCAAACCCATCTGGTGGACATCCTCTATCAACAGGCTTTACAACAAAAGGAAAAAAATGTTGTCCAAGCATAAAAAGGAACAAATTTCAAATTGGAAAAACTCCCCCCTCAGCCTCAACAAGCAAATTAGATCACTAGTGAAAACCTCCAAAGCCAATCATGAATTGAAACTAGCCTCCGAAACAAAAGGAAATGACAAATCCTTCTTCAGTTACATCAGGAACCTCCATGGCAAATCCCAGGTTTGTTCCAAATATACTTAACAGTACCACTTACACTAACCCTGTTGACTTAGCCAACCTGCTATCAGAGTGTTTCAGCACAAATTTCAGCCCCTATCCCCCCAAAGGCCCATTCGACATCTCTGATACATGTCCCGCACCTCACATCTCCGTAGATCAAGTGTTAAAGACCCTATCCAAGGCAAAGAACACAGCTTCCATGGGACCTGATAGTATCCCAGGCTGTATTCTATACCATCTCCACAAGAACTAGCACTGAGCACCCTATTCAACCACAGCCTAAGTACAGGCTTCATTCCAGCAGAGTGGAGAACTGTCATTGTCATCCCCTTGCACAAAGGTGGTGCCACTACTGACCCTGGAAACTATTGCCCCATTAGCTTGACAAGTCTGATCTGTAAAGTCATGGACTGTATTATTATGGATCTCATAAATAAGGACATAGTCAGTCTTCAAGCACTTGACCCCACCCAGTTCGGATTCTTCAAGGCAGATATTGCCTGATGAACCTGATTGACTTCTTTGAGACTGTCACCAAGGCCCTGGATGAGGAAAAGTCAGTACATACAGCTTATCATGACTTGGCCAAGGCCTTTGACACAATCCCCCACTTAGGTATCATCGAAAAGTTAACACAACTTGGTGTAAATCCCTGTCTCATCAGGTGGGTGGCCAATTGTCTCACTGATACGACCCACAAGGTCAAAATAGGTGCCTCCATCTCTGACAGCAGACCTGTCACTAGTGGTGTTCTCCAGGGATCTGTCCTGGAACTCCTACTGTTTGGCATCTACTTCTCAGAGGTCCAGATAAAGACAAAAGGCCTGTGGCTGACCATGTCTGTGGATGACTAAGTTGGGTGCTGTTATTGACTCCCTAAATGATGTTAACAAACTGCAAGAGGATATCACAGCAACAAATGACTGGTGCCAAAGTCATGGCCTTAAGTTAACCCATTACATCCGAGTGATGCCTCCAGGTGGGGTCTATATTACGACATTGAACAATAAAAAGGGCAAATGCTCTTTTATCGAACACAAAGTCAAAAGCAATGAATGCCGAACATGCAGAACAGCAATTTTTTTTCCAGGGAAAAAAATCACTGGGCTGTTTTTGGGACTTTGTCATTTCCTCCACTGGGGTGCAATCTCGGAGTTGGTATATTTAAGTAGGGGGGTGGGAGGCACAACCCCCACATCGGGTGGTGTGGGGGGCTAAGCCCCCCACTTTATTTTGTGTTTGCATTTTTTTTTTTGTTTTTTTTGTTTGTTTTTTGCGGAGCAGCAATTTTTTTCCTTGGGAAAAAAATTGTTCTGTGTGTTTGACATTTACCGGTTTTGGTTTTTAGTCTTCGATAAAAGAGTGTTCGCTCTTTTTATCATTCAACGTTGTGATATAGACCCCTCCATGTGCATTTGCAGTTAACTCCTACTGACATTATAATAATATTGTTTGTTCATATTTGTATCAATAATTCCAAAACCATGCTATGTACAAGGTTTTAAAAGATTTCATCTTAAAGCCTACACAATGGCAAACTCAACCACATTAATATTTGACCTCTGTCTAGTGCAGGTAAATAGATATTAACTGTTGCTTTTATGATGTTAATTTATATAGACATAATTTTCACTTTTTTCTAAATATCTCAACAACCAAGTAACACAGGCAGAACTCCGTAGCTTCATATGAAAGCTCTTAGCTAGATGAATAAAATGCTGCAAACACTATCCCCCGGATTTCCTGTTCTTGCATGAAGGTGGCTGTTTAGGTGCAGGATGGCAGTGCACCATGCATAGTAATAAGGCGCACTGCCTGAGTTCCTAATCTTACATGGAGAGTGTAAGAGTGCAGGGGGTGTTTCTGAGAGCAGAGCTCTCAGATTATACACGCTCCCGCAATGAAGAACAGCAGAAAGGGGTACGAAATGAGTGAGACCGCTCATAGGTGTCTTCATATCCCCACCAACAGTTCCCCTTGTGTACAACAGCAAAAGTGTATAGAAATAAAATGAACAAACCTGTTTCTTTTTTTTTTTAAATCCGATTAAAGCGAACCGTTGGTGAGCACGTGTGCCCATCGCTTAGCTACGGTTAATGCAACTTAAATGGCTGAGGAGGATAGCAAGGAAGATATATGCAAATTAAGCAGTATAGCAATAGTGTAGTGGGCAGACCATTTGCCTTACAAGCAGACATTCCCGGTTCGATTCCCACTGCAGCACATTCCATTTTCCATGGCAAAGCACATTATGACTAATATTTATGTTGCATAACCCACTAAATAACATATATTTATGAACTGGAATACTGCAGTAAATGCACATGTGAGGTGTCAGTATTATAATGAATAAAGCACTAGTAAGCAGGTTTAAGCATCAATAAGCAGTAGTAAGCATATTTAAGCACTAGTAAGTGGGTTTAAGCCCTTTTGCACGGGGGTAAGCAATGTGCACACAGGTTAAGCAATTCTGAAGCTAACTTTCTGTAAGCATATGTAACTGGAGGTTAGCATTGCTTACCCTCGCACAAATCCGCTTACAACTGCACAAAAGAGCCTTAATCACTCTGTATCCAATGGCCCTTGTTCTGCCCATAAACAAAATAAACAGCCACACAGGTCTTGAACCCAGAACCCTATACACCATGGTCACAGCAGTTAACCACCAAGTCATCACAGAAGTACAGAAGAACGAGGTATCAGCAAACAAGTCTTTACCACAGTATAATCAAACTGAACCTGTGAAAGGAATCAGCATGCAGACATATGTGCATTAACTCATACATAACATAAATATGTGAACTGGAGTACAGCAGTAAGCCCAGAAATCAGGTGTAATTGTAATAGAGTGTTGAAGTCCCCAATAAAACAGAAGGACTCCATACAGTGTACGTACACATGAGTCATGGATACCAGGCATACATATAAGGTGTAATGAATAATAAATCAATGCCAAAAAGGAATTATAATGCAAAGTCTAATTTAAGCAACGCTAAGCATTGCACAGGCCAGCTTAGGAGGTGTAAGAAATGTGTAGGCTAGCTAACTCAGTGTGCCCAGAGGTATACCCCTTTAAACAATGCCAACCCTAGATAAGCAGGTTTGCCCATAGCCTAGTCTTTTCAAAACCAACCAATCACGGAAAAGTGCAGGAACTCAGCCCTACTTAAACCCAAGAGGTAGGAATACATCTCATAACTGGCTGTAGCTTTCCCTTGCAGGCACCATGTCAAGAAGGGGAGAAGGTGTGCGCTTTTGGGCACAGTGCTGGTGCATCCAGGAGTCCAGAATCATGGCAGGACTCCTTCTCAAAGACCATGATCAGAGACTGCTGCAAGGCCAGTATCAGCTCTCCCAATATAAGGTAGAGGCCTGAGACCGTCTCGCCCATGACCTCACCAGTGCCACTGGCATACCCCGAACTGGTGAGCAGGTCAGGGAATACTTTGCTGACCTGAAGCAGCATAAGGGGGACCTCTTGGAGCAGTGGATCCAAGAGGTTAGAGCAGCAGGGGGTGTGCCAGTTGTGTGTATCACCCCACTATGTGTATAATAATTGCCAGCTCATGTATATCATGGATAGGTATGGCTAAATATTCCTCTTATGTCCCCCACAGCTGCAATAGAGCGGATCACGAACCAGGAGGCCCACATCAGTCACCTGGTGAGGTTGCGATGTGAAGCAGGTCAGTAATACTCATGCATTTACTGTCATAGGAAATAAAACTAAAAGTAGTAGTAAATCAATTGCCTGTCTAAAACCTGTATTGTTCAAGGCAAGTACTGCATACACCAGAGAATATGTCAGGAAGAGTCTCATATAGTTTGTATATAAATAAAAGGGTAAGAGCCTGACAATAAAGGTCTAACTGCTGGACTGCATGTGTATACTCTAGTATCATATCGAAATGTAGATTTGCAATCGTAATAGTACTGTTGTATTAAGCACTGTTACCCACACCATGCACCATAAATTGAATGTGTAGGAATGCCTGTATATGAGTGGTGTAATCCCCAGAGGCCATTTAGTACAACTGAGAGACACATAGACAGAAAACAGAGAAAATGCAGACAACAAAACCCAAATAGCACGTGCAACTGATATGTGAAGTGTTGTTTTTTTAGCACATACAACCATGGTTCGAACCCTGCCAGTGGTAGTAGTCTGCATACAGAATCATACCCCACAACTGTACAGATATGTCCAGAATGTCCAGTAAAGTGGCCCATATCTGTTGCCTATCAACCTGTCCCCCTGGGAAATCAGTGGGATGATCCCAGACATATAGGCAGCAAACAGGAAATAAAACTGATTGACACACATCTATGAGAACAAAGCTGGCACACTAGCAACTTCCCAAAACCCATACACATCTATGAGAACAATCTGGAACACTAGCTACTCCCCAAAACCATATGAGACTAAGAAGCCACATATGCTCCATTTACACTCCAGCTTCTCAAGCTGTGGCCAGAGTGTGTACAGAAACAGAGTGAGATATATGTGCATAATAGTAATGTGGAATCTGGTACTGCATGTGGGAACATTCAGGTAGTGATAACAAACATTTCTCCCACAGGTCTGCCAAATACCAACAATGTGCCCAGAAATACAAGAATAATACCCTGCACTGCTACTGTTTACATTGGTATTGTATGGCATTACGACTGATGCAGTTGCTCTGAATAATGAGGTATTACACATCACTGTCACCCACACTGTCCTACAAAATATTACTGTCTAGGAGATCTGTATAAGAGTGTCGTAATACAAGGTCAGAATGCAAAAGCACAGGGGATTAATAAGATAGAAAGCAGATAGGAGATATGCAGCAATATCTATATAGCAGACACAACTGTGATGGACAGTGTTTAAGTTTTAGCAGACACAGCCATGGTCTGAACCCTGGAAGTGGATGTAGGCTGCATACAGAATCATACCCCAAAACTGTACAGATGAGGCCAGAATTTCCAGTATATGGGCCCATATCTGCTGCCTGTCCCCCTGGTAAGTATGTGGGATGATCCCAGATGTTTAGCCAGCAAACAGGGAATACAAGTGATTGTCAAACATCTATAAGAACAATCCTGTTACTGTAGCAACCCTCAAAACTGTTAAGAGAGTAATATGCCAAGTATGTCCTATCTACATAATATAACTGTAGGAAAGCATGTATATGTGTGTGTCAGGTCACTAAAGGTGGAAGAGGGCAATATTCTAGATATGTCCCGGCACACCTGCATGTGGTCAACACATGGCCAGAGTCTGTGCAGAAAGAGTTGGATAGCTATGTACACAACATCAACCCAGAATCCTGGAGTATGTGTAGAAACAGTTAGTTAGTGTTAACAAACATTCCTTCCACAAGTATACCAGGTAAGAGGTGTATACCGCAGTTAAAACCAGTTCATGTCTAACAATGATGACAGCCATATCACTGTCCAAACTGAGGCTATATGGTAGTGTAGTAAGACTTGTAAGGTACAAATAACAGCACTGACTAGGAAAGTAATGTGGACTACAGAAATATACTGTTGTTAATTGACATCTTTCTCCCCCCCACCATATCTCCAACAATAATCAACATACCCACCCCAACTGGTATATAATGACACCTATGTTCTGATAATGTCATATTGTTTGATAAATATTTTAATTGTTACAATGCATGTGCTATATTGAATTATTCCAACATTGGTGGCATGGTGCCATCAATGTACCTGCATGCTGTTCTTATTATTACTGTGATCCCATATATGCATGTGTTCTGTTTGCTATGCAACTGTTCTGTATCTGGTGCCTGGGTTAATGGGAATATCTATGCATGCTGTTTTACCTAACCCTGGAATGTGTTGACTATTACTAACCCACATATGATGATGAAATCTAAACATTATAGCACGTTTGGGAAGGCTGGTCCCAGTGGACCCACCTGTCCCACCTCAGCTGGCCGTGGCACTGGGCAGCAGCATGTCTGGGGCCCAACCTGGGACCTCCCTGTCCGTTGGTCCTGCACCACCTTTGGGTGGAACCGCCTCAGGGGATGGGGCTCGCCCAAGCGGGAGTCGTTGTGGACAGGTACCTGTCACCCGTCGCCAGGTAGGGGTCGTGGTGTGTAGAGAGATCAACCAGCAGCTTGGTGATCTTCTATGCCAGCTCGAGGGCTGCTTGTCACAATTAGAGCATCAGTCTGGCTCTGCGACTCAGCCCCCAGCACAGCCACCATTGGGGCTGTGATGGTGCAGTGGTGACTGCCCATGAGTGGGGACCTCAGTCCCGCTATTTTCACTAGGGGGCTCATGGGCTTCTGATTTCCCAAAACCCCTCCCCATCAAGGTGTTTTAACTATTTACTACCACAACATAGGTTCACTTGGAGGACATTTTAAGCTTAGCAAATTCCCTTTTGGTGCTTGAATTAACATTCTCTGATTGGTCTTACCTATCCCAAGGCTGATAATTGTATATTAGCCGTAGTGACAATAACTGTGATCATACCATAGATAATTTGAGGGCACCCATGTAAGGGATGCAGCATTTAGGAACTGCCTCTCTCCATTAGTGGCGTGAGTAGCAGTTCTGGAGTATGTTTTCTATTAACCATCCTTAAATCCAAGTTGCATTTGAATATGGATGGATGAGCTTTGTTTTATTTTTATAGATAGTCTGTTCTGGAACAGTGGTAGCCTCTGTGATATATATATCCATCTCTCCACAACATTCAGTTTAGATAACTGGACTAAGTATTTATAATGCCATTTGACTTGCTGATGTTCAGTAGGTCCATCTGTACTAGGTAGAGGATGCCTTGTATGCCAGACATGTTACCTCTAAGCACTCTGTAGGATAGAGTATAGTAATACATCTTTGAGTTGGTCCATGCAAGACCTTATATCCTTTTAGTAAGGTATCTCTGAAGGTATTCCAGTTGTTGCATGGGCCTGGACAGATATTTGCCAAAGTGGGCATTATACAAAATGATTTACCTAATGAGAGCTTTGTAAAGGGGCCAACAATATCTCTAGACCTAGTCAAAATAAATTTGCTTATAAGCTGTGCAATATAGAAAGGCTTTCTTATAACTCTGGACACATGTTGGTCAAAACTTAGGTCAATGTACACACAAGTTCCCAAATGACAAACACCTGGGTCAGTTCTCAGAGGGCATTGTCATGATTTTGACACCAGTTATTATTTGGGACAAACCTTCCTGCATGATGGTTAAGTCATTTGGTGATTCAGTAAATGCTCCTAGCTTGCAGTCATCTCAATCTTAGCCAGCCAAAGCCCTTTAGTATTTCCTTTTACTTTTGAAATGTATATGCCAAACAGAAAAAGTCTCAGCACCAAACCCTGGGTGACTCCATTGCTGACTGGTCTCTTCCCCTATTTTGATCTACTGCATCCTGTGAGCAAGTTGGCAATCCAGCTAGTGATGCAAGTGTTTGCTCCTAAATAATTCATCTTTTGTACTACACCTGAGTAGGGGATTGTGTCAAAAGGCTTGGCCAGGTCAAGGTAATGTGGTGTGAACTGTTTTACCTTCATCCATTGCTTTGGTAACAAGAGTAAATCTTAAAATTTGCCCATGATTTTGAGCCTTTCACACTTTCCTCTGGGCTATTTTCAAATACATTTTTAGGGCCATGCATACATGTATGCATTCTTTGATTCACCTTCCTGACTATTAAATTATATTCCTTGTAAAATACAGCACCAGTTGTTAGAATGTGTTTTAAATTTGTTGTTTTGAACAGTCTTCTAGTAAGGAATGAAACAAAATGTATTAGCCAATGACAAAACTACCCATTTCAGAAAAGCTCAACCATAAAAGCCCACTTAATCTTCTGTCATTACAATCCATCAGTATCAGTAAATATACAAAATCTCTGCAGAATTAAGTCATCTAAATAATTCCACATTAAAGGGATCTCTAATGAAGAGGTTGATGCTAAGAAACAACTTTATATTTCATTGTTTCATCTACAAATAAAATGGCTGTTACCCTTGAAGAATAAATTGCCTGTTAAACATTATAAGGTAGTAATATTGCAATAGGGAATGGATGGCAAACTGATGACAGGTTCATAGTTACTAGGTAACTCCTCCAAAGGAGGGCATTCACAGGACTGCAGCATCCATTCCCTTTAAAATACAACACAGTACAGTATCAGCAATCCATCTACATACTTTGGGAGCAGAACCCATTGCCTTCTGCTTCAAAAATAAGGCTACTACCTGTTGTAGTACTAACAATGCAAACGGAATAAGTAGCACTAAACTTCTCTTCCCCTGAAGCTCTCAGCTCCTTGTAAAAGTTTTTTACCAAGAATGTCTGACTTGAAACAAAGCCAATTTTCAGCAGAGGCCCAGAGAGAAATGCTCAAGATGCATGTCTTTGTAACATGGGAGGAAAGCCACACAAACACAGGGAGGACATACAGACTCCACACAGAAGGCAACCCACACAAGAATCAAACTGGAGAATCTCTTACTGTGATGCAACAACACTACTACTGCACCATCCACTTGACACAACTAAATCTCTCAATTTTACAGCAGAAGAAATCTGTAAAAAGCCAAAATGTATTTGGGGGGAAAAGGCCCAAAACCAGGGACACATTTTAAATATCGCTTGTATAATCTTAGAAATTTGCTGAAATAGTGTTTTGTGTTACCATGTGTTTCCAAAAAAGATAAGACTGAAACTTAAAGGGCTAACATTATTTAGTGAATTCCATTCTCAGTGATTTGCCACGAAACCACAAATTTTAAGAGGAACAGACCAAAGTATGAGCCAAATATTCAGTGAAAATCTAGACAGTTGAGAGCTATGGACTCAACTCCCTGAATCACAAGTTGTGGTGTGGGTAGAGAATGCAGGCTGTTGTACCTAAGGTACAGGTTTTGAGCCTAGGTAATCCCAACAACCATGTATAAGTAACACAGTTTCATTATATAAACTACACACACACACACACACACACACACACACACACACAGACACGCAGTTTCATTATATAAATTACACAGTTTCATTATATAAACTACACATACACACAGTTTCATTATATAAACTACACACACACACACACACACACACACACACACACACACACACACACACACACACACAGTTTCATTATATAAACTACACACACACACACACACACACACACACATATATGTTATGGGGAACAGACCAAAAATATGAGGCAGCAATCCGGATATGCTGTGAAATTATGGACAGTTAAGGTATAGCATGCTAATGGGTTGCGAAGTACAAGTCAGACAGCCTACAGCTGCAAACAAATAAAAAGGTTATTGCAGTACATTAATGTTATGTACACCAAGTTCACGAATTGCACAGTGTATAGTTAAAAAGGAAAACAGTAATAATGATAATATGAGCAATATTTTAGGCGTTACTCTCAAGAAAACAGTTTAATGTAAGTTATTTACTAGATTTTATTTTTCTGTTGATCACTTCAGTAAGAAACTATTTCAGTAAATTGGAGCATTATTCCACACTGGCAATGTTGAATGTCGGTGTACTTCCAAGTTAGTGATTAGACAAAGCATAAACTACAATACTGCAAAGTCCTCTCTAGTCAAACAGATGAGACTACATTTCTACAATGCATTGTTTTTGTAGTTATTTATTTAATACAAGGTGACAAGAAAAATGAAATACCAACTAGGAGTACAACTTGGAAATGACATACTGCTGCCACTATGCCACAGTTACTGTACTTGTGTGAGATTATTATTAATTTTATTAACATTTAATTTGAATCCATTCAGTTTTATCAAAAGAGCTTGGAGACCTTGTGCCCCTGGCCTAAACCATAAACAAACATCTATTTTCCTTCAGCCATGTTTTCATACTTATAATAGTGATTATCTCAAATTTATATACATATAATAGGATTGTAATGACCCTGCCAATTCATTTATCTGTTAAAAGCTTTTTATAGCTTCATACTGTGCAGTGCAGTCACCGGAATAGCAGAAAGGCAGGCGGCTAACATTCATAATTACCGGCACTACTGGAATCCCTCTCTGCTGCTTAAACGGCACTACCTACCTTTGTGGAATCCCTCTCTGCTCCTGAAATGGCTTGCTTGCTCCGATTCTTCTAATGGCAATACCCTCTTCCTGGACATAACACAGCATATCTGCTGATGTCAGCAGAAATTTTAAAACGAAAAGCGCTGGGAAATTGGGAGTGTACCATTCTCTCAAAAGTGTGGGGAGGCTGACACTTCCCCCTCGCTCTATGTTTCCGGCACCCATAATGTCCACTGGACACATGTAATCCAGTCTAATTGGCATCACAATTTATTATTGTTGTCCTCATACCCTCCCAGGGATTTGAGTGTCCAAATCTACCTCCAAATTCAGTGTATATGCACAGCTGTTGCTGTAGAAGAAATGGGCAGCTAGGGTCTTCCCTACACCCTTCCTGAACATCCCTGGCTATTTTCCTGTCTTTCCCTGTTTGTGCCCCTTTTTTCACCACTTTCCTATCAACCCCTTTTTCTTTTCTTTTAAAAAAATTAGCGCAGGGGTAAGCAGGAGTAAGCACTTTTAAGCAACAGTAAGCGGGTTTAAGCCTTTTTGAGTGGGAGTAAGCAATACCTACACTGGTTAAGCAAATTAGAAGCTAACTGAGTATAAGAAACTGTAACCAGAAGTTAGCAGTGCTTACCTTTGCACAAACCCTCGCAAACCCGCTTACAACTGCTCAAAAGTGCTTTAATCACGCTGTATCCAACGGCCCTTGTTCTGCCCAGCAACAAAATAGACAGCTTCTACAAGGCTCAGACCCAGGACCCTGCACACCATAGACAAAGTGATTTACCACTAAGCCATGTCAGATATACATAACCCTCATGTATTCACAAACATATCATCCAGCCCAGTCATTCAACAGTACAGAGAATGTATTCCAACATGTAGATGTACGTGTGTGTGTAAATACATTAATATCTAAACAGATACAACATATATATATATATATATATATATAAATATATATAATATATATATATATATATATATATATATATATGTATGTGTATATATATATATATATATATATATATATATATAAACATATATACATACAAATGCCTACATCTGTAGATATTTATGTCTACATCTATATGTCTAAATATATACAGCAAGTTATATATATGCAAGCAGATATATATATCTATGTAGGTATATACGGACATAGTTATATTTATGTAAGCATATAGGTATATACAGACATACATCTATAGATAACAATAGGAAAACAACAAAAACGTATATGTCCACATGCACCATTAATGGAGTTGAGAGGCCCCAAACAATAAACGTCTTGTACGAATAGGTATACCCCCCCACAGCCAAACATGTCCACACTGCAATACACTACCAAGTGTTGCAGATCCCATAACCAGGACCTGACACGACATGGGCACAAGATGTTAACAGTACTGCATCCCACCTGTATGATGTCAGGCTGGTATCAGTAACATATTATGCAGTAGAGTCTGGATACCATAGGTAATGCACAATGTGGAAGCTATCAACATCCCTAGAATACACACACACACACACACATATATATACATATTTATAAATATATATATATATATATATATATATATATATATATATATATGTGACTACAGATACACACGCAGAGATATGTGTAGTAAGCTACATATATAGAAGGTGCACACAATATGGAACATCCGCTATGCCTACAGTTAACACCTTAACAACTGGACACTGTATGAGCCATCCATACAAATGACAATTGCTGCCTGCAACATATACCCACAGAGAGGTCATATAATACCACACACAGGTTTGCATAAATGGAAAACCTTTATTTGTGTACTATTACAGTTCTATATGCCATGTCATATAGCTGTTCAGACACTGACATCCATATAAACAGAGTAATGCAACTGTGAAACAGTTATACTAATACAGTAGTCTGGAAAGGTTTACAAATGTTGCTGTCCAGGCTGATCCCTTCAAATAATACAATAGTAAAGACAGACTGGGTCACAGGATACCAAACAATAAACAGTAAGTAATGCAGGTGTATGGTTCAGCAGCCTCTATCTACACTCTGTACACAATCACTAGGTGGTAAAGACCTTAGATGACACAATGGGATGTAACTGTTACATAACAAGGCATAACTGACACCATCACAAGCACACTGACAAACAGAACAGTCTGTATGGCAGGAGGCAGTAGGCCTGCATTAACCCAATGTATGTAATTAATTTAAATATAGGTGAATTGTATGGTAATGTACATCCAGATACCTTAAGGTAGCTCAACCCTGATACCGCCACATGTTGTAACCACCTAGGTTATTTATGGTGCATCCCCCCCGACTCAATAATACAGGGCCATATACCACTGTTACATACACTTGCCTCTGGAGTGCATAAGGGCACACATGTATTGTGTAGGTGAAGCCCACACATATATGGCCCCAGCCCCTCCGTATGTGTGGGGGATACAATAGCAGTGGACTGATGGCAGGAATGGCAGCATGATATACTCATGGCCCACTACAGAACAACCCCTGACAGCATGTCATATGTGCAAAGCGTGATATGGAGGTGGAGGACAGAGGCTGGAACACAGGCCCATATATGGAAAACTGTTGTCATACACTAAGCAAATCACTGGTGTTACAGAATAGTCTGCAACATACCCTTAGTCAGGGATTTGAGGTTAGAAACATAAATGGATGTAGCCATGTACTGATGGCACTCAACACACACACTGCCAGTGAAATATCTGACACACGACCTGTGTGGCGGATAGACAAAACATGATAGGCACACCTTTGGCCATCAAGAGGATAGGCCCACAGTTGAGAGCTATGCAGACAGTAAAAGACCACCGACCAACGAAGTATACTGAAAACTGTCTTTAATAGACATGACAAAAGATAAAAAACGATCTGAAGAAGGCTAGAAGCCGAAAGCGCTCATGCAATTTGACAGGTGATCAGCAAATGATTATACAAAGCATTGGGTTTTCTTAACATGCATCTTGATAAAGCCTGGTATTAACCAGGCGAAAGCGCTTGTTTTTATTTGGATTGCTGTTCATTTTTTTATCTTTTGTCACGTCTATTAAAGACAGTTTTCAGTATACTTCGTTGGTCGGTGGTCTTTTACTGTGGAATTATCTCATTTCTTGGTTTTGTGACTTACTGCAGCTATGCAGACAGACTGAATTCCAAGGTAAACTAATATGCACACACAAACCCTGTAACACCAGTGCTATACAAAGCATAACACAACTCTACTCACACTCTGTCTGTAGTTCTGGAACCTCCTACAAATACGTAGCTGGCCTGAGTGTGCAGCTTCTCCTGTAAGAGGTATTGCTACCTGCTGCCTGTAACACTGATGCCTACACACAGGAAGGATGCCCATCACACAGGAAAGGTAAAGGGACCACGCCCATATGATGTAGGGATTTATAGTAGGTGGTTGCCATGAGAGAGAGAAAGAGAGAGAGAGAGTGAGAGGTGTAAGAGAGAGAGAGAAAAGAAAGAAAATTTCCAAAACAAAAAACCTAAGGCAAAGGCATATTAAAAGCCAAAGGAAGAACAAACCATCATTCATTCATCAAGACAGCATTCCCACAACAGGTATGTGAAGTATATATACATGTAATAGAATGTAGTACCTGGTCCATAATAATGGGATAGATGATGTGGAATGATTTATATGTGCCATCAGGTGTTGTTGTGATGATGATGTTCAACTGAACAACTGCTATGAACAATAGTGTCTGTCCCTGTGAGTTGTGGGCCATAGCCATCAACTGTGCAGGTCATCACTGACTGACAAGATGTAAGCCATCATAGTGTGTGTTGTGTAATGGGAAGTATGTATATTACGTGGCCAGTAGCTGGTGGTGGAAGTAATGCCATTATGATGGACACGTTGGACCCATGGCCCACCACTGGCAGGATACTCAGGTTAATCTGTAATGTAGCATTCAGGAATGCCATAGGTGTGTAATAGGGTTACCTGCAATTGGGTCATATATATAACCCCCTAATGTCAAGCCATGTCCATATGTGGCACCTGTCTGTGTTGTAGCAAGGCAGAACAGTACAGTTGTGCAGGAAGGTGTTGTGAGATTGTGGACCTGATGTACCCCACATATAGGTATGTATATGTGTATATATGTCACATATATAATGTATAAATATATATATATATATATATATATATATATATATATATATATATATATATATCAGCATGTATTTCCACAGATATACAGATACTCATGTGTAAACATATATATGAGCACATATATACATCATCACATATTTCTACACATATATAGATATATACCTATATGCACATCTACATATATAGACACACACAAACATATATGTATGTAAAGACATATCCCTTATATTACTACCACAGTGATACATGCTATGTGTGAGGCATCAGCACACATAGCAATACACACAGATATCTACACCTGGCAGTGTGTGCAATGTGGATGGGTATATCATATGTTAGTCCCTTATTGGGACCACATTACCCCCATCTGTGAAGTATGCAATGGGAATATGGGGAAGTATGGCAGGTATACTTGTGGAGGTGGTCAGGGTTGGTAGATATAGAGAACAGTCTACAGGGGTGGTATGTGACACATGTGGTGGGTAAATACCCTGTATGGTGTGTGTGGTCTGTGATATGGATGCCCCATGGGCCCCAATAAGGGCACAATGGGAACAAGCCTCCCACCCAGTACTACTCACAACAGCAGTCCATGTCCTGAAGGTGCCTGGTCTGGAGGCTGAGTAGGAGGAACATGTCAGCCATGTGAATGTGTACTGGGTGCCTCAGACTGATGTAGCACATCCCACATGTGTCTGTGGAGCCCGGTATGGAACAGACTGTAGACCTGACCTCAGGGGACAGGAACATGTCTGTGTCTGCCCCCAGGGGGGAACAACATCCCCTGGGTTGGTTCCACCTGATGGTATTGCTGGACCAGTACATGAGGAGGCCCCAGGTTGGGACACACATGTGATGTGGCCAGGTATCATGGGCAGATGGGTTTGGAGAGGTGGTTCCACTGGTCAATAGAACATATACATGTTATTGTACCACTGTTATAGAACATATGTTGGTAGTAATAGTCTACACAATCCCGGAGCATGTCCAACAGCATGCATAGATATCCCCAATAACACAGAATGTCAGATGTGCAGCAATCCCAAAGCAGCCATACCACTGGCATATATGGAACCATAGTGGCCCTGACAATGGCATGCAGGTGAATAGTCTGTAACAGGCCAGCAATGATAGTGTCCACACAGGGGACATGGCTACAGTCACATAGCAGAAAGTGTGGTACAATACAATATCTGTCCCACTGGTAGGTAAGCTGTAGCCATACCTAATGAGCTGTGTGTACAGTTTGTTGAAGCTGATATGGTGGGGAGTGACAGAAAGGTGTATTACAAACTGTGGTAACCTTGCTGTATGAGTTGTTCAGACCTGTTTCCATCTTTATGTCTTTCAACCAAGATGTCACATGCACGCTTGCCCACCTATTCAACAGCGGAGAATGATGTGCTTATATCACACCTGATCCAGCACGACCCAGTGCTGTTTGGCAGGGCTTCCCATGATCAGCTGGAGCAGACTGCCCTGTGGAACAACCTAGTTCACAGGATCAATAATGTCGGACTGCACTACCGCAGTTATGAGCAGGTCCGGCATCATTGTACTGACCTGCTTCACAATGCCTGTCTGCGTGCTGCTGCAGTCCGGGGGGATCACCTCACTACAGGGGGAGCCATGCCATCCATCCCCTAACACGTATGGAGGAGATCCTGGCCAGCCACCAACCACTGGACACCTTTGTGAAGGTGGGTGGCACCCACACACTGGCCAAAGAGCATGCAGGTAAGGACACAAGGCACATCAGTAGACCACTGTTGTGTATACATCTGCATTGGTACGGATAGATCATGCATATCTGACATGTCATAGATATATTGTGTTGCTGCATTGTAGTGTTAAACAGATGTCCAGATGTGGTAGTATCATGGAAATGTACCGCTGATGTATTGTAATACTGCACCCAACCTGTAGCACTGCCACAGGTGTGGCCACTGACACTGCATCTCTCACCCTCTTATGTAGGTCCCTCCAGGATACCACCAAGGCAACAGCCTGTAGCTGGTGAGTATGGTTTAAGTAGATGCTTGCCAACACACCAGGCATGCAATGGCGATGGTATATTCCATGCACACACCTAACACACCTACCCTGAATGCATGCTGTACATGTGCATGTATTGTTGTTGTGAAATGCATGGTCTCACAGGGGTGACCATGATGGGGTATTGGAAGGGTATGTCAGACACCTGCAGGATAACTAAAGTACAGTTGTGTACACTTACCATAAATGTAGATGTTCGAGTGTATTCACTGTTGCAGTCATCACATCTGGGTTATCTGCTTGCAGTAGCCCTCAGTCGGCCTGATTATCAAAGTCTTGGGTCCTGCATTGGTTGCTGTCTCATCTCCCATGACATCAGGCAGTCAGGGGTATAATGCATGAAGCCAACACCATTACATCAGTTTTTCTTGCCCTAGATGTCAGGTGTCCCCTAATGGGAAGCAATTAAATATATATATATACAAGGTTATACCTCCAACAAAAAAAGAAAATACACCAAAAAGCTTTTAAGCATAGTGAAAGAGAATAGAGGTATAGCCAAAAGAAGTCAGGGGCTGGAGGGTGGCTAACCAGGACTGCAACAGTGAATATACTCGAACATCTGCATTTATGGTAAGTGTACACAACTGCTCTATGTTCTTCATGTTTCACTGATGCAGTCATCACATCTGGGTAGATTCCCATAGCTTAGGATGGGAGGAGGTAATTAGATAGCATTAGGACCAGCTATAAGGCCCTGCAAGACTGCAGTGGCAAAGCCAGCTCTGGATTTAGAGAAAATTGGCAAATGGTAATGCTTGGTGAAAGTATGTACAGAACTCCGGGTAGCAGCTTCTAGGATGTCCCTGGTAGGGACACCTCTGAGAAAGGCTGTAGAGGCAGATGCAGCCCTGGTTGAATGTGGTCTAATTCCTTGTGGGATAGGTTTTCCATGGTGCTTATAGCATAAATGAATGCAATGGCCTATCCATTTAGAAATGGTTTGTATTGAAATAGCCTTCCCCTCTGCCCCTGCCGCAAATGCCACCAGCAGTTGTTCAGATTTCCTTTGAGGTTTAGTCCTGTCCAAGTAAAATCTAAGTTGTCTGTGCACATCTAGGGAGTGCAGTATCCATTCCCCTTTGTTCTGTGGATTAGAAATGAAGGTTGGCAAATGAATGGACTGATTAAGAGCCACACTGGATACTACCTTGGGCATGAAGGAGGGATTGGTCCTGAGGGATACCCTGTCCGCATGAAAGATGATGAAAGGCTCCACTGCCATAACAGCCTGTAATTCAGATACCCTTCTTGCTGAAGTGATTGCTAAAAGGAAGACTGTTTTCCAAGAAAGGAATTTTAACTCTGCACTTGCAGCTGGCTCAAAAGGAAGTAGAGTGAGTTTCTCCAATACAAAGTTAAGGTCCCAGGCTGGAGTTGGGGCTCTCCTGGGTGGTCTTAAGTTTTTGGCCCCTCTGAGGAACTGCTTGAGCAGTGGATGAGAGAAGAGGGGTGGTTCTGTGTTATAATGAGCTGAAATGGCTAAGGCATGAATTTTTATGGATGAAAAAGAAAGGCCCTTGTGAAGCATCTCAGTTAAATATGGAAGAATCAAAGGTAAATTGGGTGCTGGTGTGCCCATGCCTTGAGTTTGGTTCCAGGCACAGAATCTCTTCCATTTTTCAGCATAAGATTTTCTAGTACTAGGCCTCCTTGCGTCAAAATGACATCCAACACTTGTTTACTGAGGGATGGTAATGGAGAGATTAGGTAATTAGCCAGCTGCCAGGTTCAGGGTTTGAAACTGAGGGTGCAGAATCTGGCTCTCCTGCTGAGACAGCAGGGTAGGGGTCTGAGGCAGGTGCCATGGAGTCAGCAGTGACACACTGCACAAGAGTGGGTACCAGTGTTGGCGTGGCCAGTCTGGTGCAATCAGTATTGTCCTTGGTTTGTCCTGTTTGATCTTTAGTAGTACTTTGGAGAGGAGATGGGGAAAGGCATAAACTGATACATTTTTCCAGCTGAAGGACAGAGCATCCAATTTCCAAGCTTGTTTGTAGGGAGTCCTTGTGCAGAATTTGTCCAACTGGTAATTCTCAGGGGAGGCAAACAGGTCTATATCTGGGCTCCCCCATTTTTTATCAACATGTTAAAAGTCTTTGGTTCCAGTTTCCACTAGTATGAGTCCATGAGATTTCTGCTTAGTTCGTCTGCCAATTGTTAGAAATTATAAATATAAGGTTGAAATTGATTCTGTTGTAAATATGCTGAAAGATAAAGCATAGAATAAAAAGTTTGCTTGAATATATGTATAGAGTTTAGCAATGTAAAATGGGCATTTGTACTATATGTATAACAGACAGGCTTCTCTTCACAGCATAAAAAAAAAAGTCTAACAAAGCAATATTGGAAAGCAAGTATCACATGTTTTTCTTATGTTTGCAGAACCAATATCTAAACTCAGCAATACGTGATGTTTTTTCAATAGGAACAGAACAGATGTTTCCTTCCCTACTTCTGTTATTCTGATTACATGCATTTGTGCATTTTCACATCAGCAGAACTGCTGACAGGACAATAGAGTGACCCTGCGAACGTTCCTAGCCTTTATCCAAAAACAGGGGGAGTGAGTGGGTAATGCCTTGTATAAGGTCACTCCTGTACAAGCACAGTAACTAAAGTTTATGTGAAGTACTTAAGATTTCTACAGTTTTCAACAGTTTGCACCAATAATACAGTTTATTACACGTCTAAATCCAGAGTGAGACTGCAGTGCAGGAAGGTGAGCAGTGCCATAAATTCTCCAAAAAAGGTACAACAGAAAGTTACAAGACTGAAACTGCCAGTGTTGCTGTACCAACTTCACAAGTGACTACAGAGACTTTTCAACCATCTAACATAAAGCAGCTTGGCCATCTGCCTCTCTGTTGACTGGTAAGAAATTTTTTTTCTGTGTTACATAACGTATGAATGCCTTAAAGGTAATAATAATAATAACAGAATGAAATGTATAAATAGCATATTAGCAAATGTAAAACCTTATTAGGGCAAGTTAATAGTAAGGCATTATGCAAATGGATTACAATATTTGACTGGTACCTGAAACAAAATCATGTGTGGTATAAAAATGTTTATTGTGTTTACAATGTCATAAAAATACAGTGCATGCCACTATTCAAAGGTTAGACTGTACAGACAAAAATGTTAATGGTAAAGAACCAGAAAAAGTTAATATGCTGACATTATATTCAAATGTTAGACAGTTATGTTCTGTCACCAGATGTAAAAGGTTTATTTCAGAATTGCAACAACAGTCAAATCAGTTACTGACAGAACCTCTAGTACATTCTGTTACAAAAGAATGTAATAAACTTCTAAAAGATAGACACAATGAGTTCAGGAAGCTTAGACAAGTTATACATACATCTTTTCAAAAGTGCATAAGAGTTTTAGATTCAGCAGAACAGGTTACTGAAAAATATCAGAAAGACCATGCAATATTACAGGAAATTCTTCAACAGCAGTTACAGGATAAAGGAAATAAATTAGCTGAACTAACAGAGACGGACTTCCTCCACATATTGGGAAAGAGCAGGAAACTACAGCTGATCTGTACAAAAGAGATATATTTTATAATATGTTTTTGTTTTGAAAATGGTTAAGAATACATGGTAGGATGGTATGATCTGTCTGGACAAATCATTCTTAAATGTTTAACACTTCCATTCAGTTAAAGCAAGACATTTATCAGTGGTACAGTAAAATAGACCATATAACTGCTATTCTAATAGCATAGTCAAAAGATACACAACAGTTTTAGTGTATAAGAATCAAATAAAAATAGTTAAAAGTAAAGATTTAAAGTCACAAGACTGACATGCATGTATTTTCTTTTTATCTGAAGTACAATGCACAAAAATAACAGGCAGACAACAGCAAATATAAATAATGTAAATATAAACATGTGTTAGTTAATATCTATTTTGTTTTTTGCAATTTTTTTATAATTGTATAGTAACACCACACCAAACAGTTAAAGTTCTGAATTTTAAAAAGAAATAAAATCACAGATGGTATTAGTCAAACAATTTTTGTAAAATTAATGGCAGGACAGGTAAATAAATAAAAAATACTGAAATCCATGTAAGCTAATTGTAAAATAATGTCTATTTATGTAGTATAAATGCATAGCTATGAAAATCACAAATACTTATTAACTGAAATGTGAGCTCAGACCTTCCTAGACTAAATAAATAGTTACAAGAAATGTTGGAAAGATAAGATAAACAAGACTGATTGCCAGACAAGTGGCTTGAGTTTTTCTTAAAGCATTATTTTTTTTAAACATAATTGTTAAATGATTCACATGCAACATTATTTGATAATTGTAATAAAATGTCACAATTATGCATATATGTCACTGATAATCTGTTTGCAAGTAAATGTTAAAAGTAAAAAAAAAACTCAGTTGCATCAAGTACAGCCAGCAGATGGGCTATAGTATACATACAGTTCAAATCAATTGTGCAGGAGGGTATAAATACCTACTAGAGGTAATAAACAGCAAAAGCTTTATAAAAAATGATCAAATCAGACAAAGGTCCATAGTTTGTTAACCTAATAAAGCAGTTAAACAATAGTGCAATACTACAGGGGGGGTATTTTTTTTCAATTTTACATTCACTGTGTAAGCAGTATATATTGCAAAAGGGTCTAAAATAAAGCTGCAGAAAGAAAATAATATTTCATTCCTTCTTGACAATACTCTTTTAGGGGGGAAGGAAAAAACAGGTGTTAGTGCATAAAAAACACTGGTAAACAGATTAAATTTGAAAGTCCAAGATATTTTATGCTAGTTATTATTGTATTGTTTAGTATTAAATTGTATTTACAACCTGTTAAACTGTAAAGCTATACACAAGATGATTTAAAATTGCTTTATTACAGCTATACAAGAGAGAGTAAAGATATGTAAAAATTGAACAAGAATGGTTACTATTTTTTATATGTTTTTGGCAAGACAATGTAGGTATGCAAAAAGCATAGTTGAAATTTGTAAGATTAGACTAAATGTACTTTACAGTCTTTGTATGTACAAATGCAGAAGAATTCAGTACAAATGATAGTCTTTGTATGTACAAATACAAAATAATTCAATACAAATGAAATTAATGTCTAATAATGCATATGTGTGAAAAACGATGTTTAAAAAAATGGGTCCAGGATAGCTACTAGATTGAAATGCATGTATAACAAACAGTCTGCATAAATACATACTATACAGGATACACTGTAATAAGTTCAAAAGTAATTTGTCAAGTTGTAATATTATCACTGGTTTCAAGTTGCAGTTTTATCATTGGGTTTTGGACCATCATTTTATCTGCACTAGTATTGGTTACCCCAGCTAAAGAAAAAATGATATTAAAACATTGTATTCATACAGCTAATGGACTAATATGTAAACAGAATTTTTCAGAGTAGATTTTACTGTCAATTAAAGTTTATGGGCAGTTCAAAAATATAACCACAATGTTAGGGTTAAAATGGCATTAAAACTGTATATTTTCAGCAGTGTATAAATGCTTGCAGTAGCACATAGTTCTTGTCTCTTATAGTTAATTCAACAGTTGCAAAGAGTAAATGGAACAGTTATAAGTCATAAATTAAATTCTGTAATTGCAAAAGAATAAATTAATCAAGTTAAAAAATAAAACTAAAGCTGACACAGCTCATAACTAATAAAAATATTTTCACAGAATGGTCTGCAAAAGAAAAAGTCACTAAATACATTCAGTTTTGGTAGTAATACTTAATGTCATTGTATTAACTGTGTAAAATTGCATTTTGACTTGTATCAAAAGAAGACTAAAGGTTTTGTTTCTTAATGTGTTTTCTATATGATCTAATCAAAAATACATATCAGTATAAAGTGTTTTGAGTATGTTTAAAAAGAAAGAATTGTTAGAGATTATGAATATAAGGCTGACATTAATTCTGTTGTAAATATGCTGAAAGATAAAGCATAGAATAAAAAGTTTGCTTGAATATATGTATAGAGTTTAGCAATGTAAAATGGGCATTCATACTATATGTATAGCATACGGGCTTCTCTTCGCAGCATCAGAGAAAGCCTAAAAAAGCAATATTGGAAAGCAAGTATTACATGATTTTCTCATGTTTGCAGAACAAATATCTATTAACATACATCTTTTTTTTATAAACTCAGCAATACATGATGTTTTTTCAATAGGAACAGAACAGATCTTTCCTTTCATACTTCTGTTATTCTGATTCCGTGCATTTATGCATTTTCACATGAGCACAGCTGCTTACAGGACAATAGAAAAGTCTAAAAACAGACATTATGTGACTTCCCACAGAAGGCCAAAAAAGATACCAAAAGGAAATAACAAAATCTATGTGCGTGACAAGCACTCTGTATAACAATTGTAGTAGTTCAGTTATGTGAGAGAGGGACAGAGAGAGGTATTTTGTAGAAGTCATCATTCATATCTGTAATGAAGGAAAACTTTGTAAATATATGCTACAATCTGACAGAAAGAGTATGTCATTTGTTATAAAAATAACTTATCTGTAACTGTGCTTATAACTGCAAAATATATTTCTTTATCAGTGTGCAATTTGAAAGGCTTGATGCTTTAAACAGACTACATGTGAAGTCATGCAAAGATCTGTGTCTCTGATTCAGCAGTAAACAGCACAGCAAGACTGTGTGTCTTAAGAAGACTTTGGATCCAGCACAGCATAGAAGCAGAGGGCAAATTAAAATACATTTTTCACCAATGTATTTAGTTTTCCTGGCAGGAATTGAGCCTGTAGATGCACTTGGTAGCTCAAGGCTATGTTCCACAAAGCCATGGCTAGTCTGCAGAGGGGGTATGAATGGGTACCCCCCTGCTTGTTTATGTACCACATAACAGTGGTGTTGTCTGTCTTTACCATTAATTGTCCTGGAAGAATGTGGTCCTTGAAGGCTGTCAGAGCATTCTGTGCAGCTAACATTTCTTTTTGATTGATATGCAGTTGCATTTGACTTGGGTTCCATTTGCCCTGAATGCACTTCCCTGCCAGGTGAGCCCCCCATGCATAGTCTGATGCATCTGTTGTTAGGGTTTGGGCGGCAGAGGATAGAGTGAATGGTAGTCCTTTGTTTTGGTGGCAGGCCTCCGCCAACCAAAGGAATTCTAACTGTAGGCAAGGAATGATAGGAATCATTGCTTCGAGATCCTGAGAATGTTGACACCATAGGCTTTTTAGATACCATTGTAGTTTCCTCATATGCAGTCTTGCATATGGAATTAGTAGAATGCAAGAGGTCATGAACCCCAAGGCTTGCATTATTTGCCTTGCAGATAGCAGGGTTTTTGTGACCGTCAGTTTGAAGTAAGTTGTCAAATGAATTTGTCTCTCTGGCATTAGGAAAGCCATCTGGAAAGTTGTGTTCAAGCTTGCTCTCAGGAATATAATTTGCTGACAGGGTACAAGATGTGATTTCTTTCCATTTATGGTGTACCCCAGACAGGTTAGCACCTTTTGTACAAATGCCAGATGATTCAAAAGCATGTACTGGCTTTCTGCCTGAATTAGACAATCGTCCAGGTATGGCTATATTTGAATATTTCTTTGCCTGCAAAAAGCAATGACTGGAGCTAAACACTTTGTGAATACCTTGGGTGCAGTAGATAAGCCAAAGGGCAGTGCAGAGAACTGATAGTGTATGTAGCCTGCTTTGAAACATAGGTATCTTCTGCAAGACTCCCTGATTGGGATGTGCAGGTAGGCTTCCTTTAAATCCAGTGTTGCCAACCAGGCATCCTTGCCTAGCATAGGAAGCAACTGGTGAAGTGTAAGCATCTTGAATTTTGGAATCACAAAAAGGTGTTTAGGATAGAATGGCCCAGGATAGGACGCCATGAATTGTCTTTTCCGGGTACCTGGAAAAGCCTTGAGTAAAAACCTTGTCCCTTTTCCTCTTCTGGTACAGCTTGAATAGCCTTTAAGCTTAAGAGAGAGAGTACTTGCTTTTGAACCTCTACCCACTGATTTGGGGGTAGATCTGGCTAACCGTTTGGGGTTGGTAATGTGTGGAAGTGAAATCTGTATCCTTGGGAAACTATATTTAAAACCCATTTGTCCTGGGTAATGAGTTCCCAGTTTTTTTGCTTGCAGAGCAATCTTTCCTTCTAAAGTAGCAGTCAGTTGATTAGTGCTTGGAAGTTTTAAAGTTAAGTCATTGAGACAGTTTACCACAGGGAGGAGTCTTACTACTCCCTGATTTGGAAGTGGGAGCCCCCCACTGCTTAGTCCTGTGCGTACCCTGGGACTGAAGCCTGGGTGTTCTGCTGGTTCTGGGTTTGGACTGAGAAGGCCTGGAAGAGGCAGGAAAGGACCAATTCTTAGAGGGCCAATGTCTACTAAATCTTGGAGGCTGTACTTGTAGGAAATCTTTAACAGTTTGCATAGATTTAGCTTTTTCATCCAACTTTTTAAGAACTTCTTCTGCTTTGTCACCAAACAGGTGGTCCTGATTTAAGGGAGCATCCAGCAATTTAGTTTTAACATGATCTGGCAAAGATTGCTCCTTAAGCTAAGCATGCCTTCTAAGTACAGACCCAGTGACAGCAGACCTGCAAAATGCCTCCAGGGAATCAAAACCACATTGCAAAGTATGTTTTCCAACCTGTTCAGCAGAATGCATTAAATCCTGTAAATCCTTATTTTCAGCACAGTCAGGAATCAACATCATCTTCTGTTTAAGCAATCCAGTAATATGCTGCTGATACATATGAAACTGGCAATTTAAGGCCCTGATGGCCAAGGTTGAATAGGTGTATACCTTCTTATCCCATCTATCCAGGGCCCTGGAATCTCTATCAGAGGGGGTAGGATTTTTGGCAGTAGTAGCCTTAATGCCCTTGTGTCCCTGTGAAATGGTCTCAGGATCCACAGTAGGATTTTCAAAAAGGAACTTATGAGAGTCAGGAACCCTGTAATATCTATTAGGTTTTCTGGGAGCAGAACATAAAGAGTCAGGGGCCAAGCTAGATTCCGAAAAGGCATCATCGACTATGTCTAGCACAGGAGAAATAGCTAAAGGCCTGTGCTGGGGCAGGAGTAAGAAATCCTTAAGCCTCTTTTTAGAATCAGAGTAATCCTGGCTCCCTAAGAGTATGCATGGTTTCACCAAAAGAAAATTCCTCTGGGGGAGAAGCAGAGGGAATAGAATCCTCTGCATCAGAATTCTCATAGGTAGATAAGGGTAAATCCTGATCATCAGAGGAAACAGAGTTTTCATAATCCTGGTCAGAAGTATCATAAGCAAATTCAATCCTAGGTCTCTTAGAGGGGGAAGTTTGGCTTCCCCTGATTAAAGTAATAAGGTCTTCAGCCATTCTTATAATTTGTTTTTAGGCAAGGTTCAAGATTTAGGCCTTGAAGAAGAAGATGGTGTCAGTTTAATAAGCAAGTCAGTAGGCCTGAATACAACCTCAGAAGCCGTTGCCTGCACAGTGGCCCCAGACCCATCCAAGGTAGAGACATCCGCAGGTTCCACAGTTGAAGCATCTCACGGCATACTGACTCTGAATGGGTCTCGGTAGAGGCCTGTGAATCTGAAGTAGAGGGTATCAGGGGCTGCAAAAGTGCCTCAGTGAGTACCGGCGAACTGGCAATTAGCTTAGGAGAAGCGTCGTCGGCATTTTTGGACCTAGGCAGCCCATCTCTGTCTTTATCTTTGTGTTTTTTCGGAATGTCGGTAGTCAGGTGGGTTACCGAAGACATATCTGGATAAGTGAACCAAGTACCAAAATATTTTGAAGCGAAAATATACCGACAATGAATAGTTTGTGGTTTACATAAGACACAAAACCGACAGCGAGGTACGTCGTAGTCAGGGCCTAGGCAAGGAATACAGTACGAATGAAAATCTTTATGAGGTATTTGTTTTCCACAAGAAATACAATTTTGACTTTTACTGACATCGGTTTAGAGCAAGAAAAAGTTTCCCCAATGGGGTACTTAGCTTTAGTTGAAGACTTCAGTTCTGAAACTCGAAAATGAAAATATCAGGAGTCGGCCGACCGGCACTTGCGAACTGCTTCTGCTTCGGGCACCGCATGACAAGAAAGACTGATGTAATGGCATCGGCTGCATGCTTTATACCCCTGACTGCCTGATGTCATGGAAGATGAGACAGCAACCGATGCAGGACCCAAGACTTTGATAATCAGGCTGACTGAGGGCTACTGCAAACAGATAACCCAAATCTGATGACTGCAACAGTGAAACACGAAGAACATCATACTGTCATTGTGGAATGTGTCCACAGGGAGTAACATAATGGTGGTAGACATGGCCTGCAGTAGGGACATGTTCGGAACAACACCCATATACAGTGCAACACCAGTGTATATACCTGTAGGACAATGGCAACTGCTGCAGAGATACACTATGGCATAAGGTATTACAGTAGTCCACATTATCAGCTGGGTCTAGGCTGCAACATGTGGTGTTCAGTGTATGGGACACTGCAAAGTGACACACATGTGTAGGGCTTACTTTTCATGCATCTGCATAAAGGCTGAAGGAGGAGAGGGTTTCAGCATGACACACCAGTGCACTGCAGCAGGGATCCTAAGGATGCTAGGAATGGCTCTATCTGCACATAGTCAGGTTCAGGACTTGTGGCAGCCGTAACCCTACCCCCACAGCAATAGTGATGGCAGTGTGTGAACACCATGGGATGTGTACATGAGTAGACCTTGCAATCATGCAGAATAGGGGGACATGTGTAGGTCAGACTGAACATACACTGGCAAATGCAGATGGCCCATGCTGGTATACCCCTGCCAGGAGTAGTGACTGCTGTAGTACACACAAGAGGTGCGATAAACCATTATGATAAGGGTGTGCACACATATGCCCACACGGTGTGTATGCATCATGGTCAGCAGCCGCACATCTAGTACAATCTGTAGACACTGCACGTGAAATTACAGGACATATGTCACATATCGGGCTCATGTACTGCTAAGATATGCAGTGATGTGGTCCCATGGCAGATCAAGGACGGGTGCATCAAATCAATAAAGATGTGCACACCCCCATAGCCATGGTATGCTCTGATGGTTGTCAGTGTAAGAGTATTGGATTGGTCATACATGGTCTGTTGATGTTGACAACTGTAAATTAAGCAGCAGATGTTCACCAATGACAACTGTCCACATATCATCCCAGGTATGTGTTGCTGAAAAACATAGGGGCTGTGAGCAGTAAAGATGACATAACTGACACAGTACTACACATTCTGAAATGGGTTGTACACCTGTGAGTTGTGGTGTACAGTACATGGCAGGGTGCAGAACAGGTGCACATCAATACTATGTACATGGGTGCAGTGGTATCCAGGGGATGGGGCATCACCTAGTGACACAGCACATGCATCACACACATGTATACTGTTGCTAGCATGGATTGACTATAGCTGAACTGCATGCTGTTCTGTAACATATGTTCTGCATGTTGACAGATGGGTAATAGGAGGACTGTGTGTACTATTATTGTGCAACCTCACCTGTATGTGTATGTGCATCCTGGTGGTTAGTTAATTTGTCTGCAGGGTCACTCTGGTGAAGTGGAGGGAGGTAGATACATGTGGGATGCATGTGTGCATGTGTGTGTTTGTGTGGGTGGCCATGTATGCACATGTGAGATTGTGGGGTGTTCATACAGCTGTACCTCCCTTTGGGACAGTGCAGTACATGGACATGGACTGCCACATTACACACCAGGAATACCTGTCATGAGTGTAATCACAGGACAGCAAATAGTATAATATGGTCTAGAGCATGGAACAGGCATCCAGAGGGAAGGTAAACACCAGGCACACCCTTAATATCGCATTCAGCAGAGAGGTCACCTACAACCCACATATGCAGCACTACAGATGAATTGGGACAGTATTAGTCAACACCAGGGAGTGTATCCAAATATTACAGTTGTCACATGATAGGCCGAAAGAGCAGCATATCTGGCATGTACTGAGCATTACATACACATGACACATCAGTACGTGATATTATGGATACAACATAGTAGCCCACACATATAGGGGCCATGCACATCATGTCCGGAAATACAGAGGGTGCATACCAAATGACAGCAGTGAGGCCATGTAAAACCACTACACACAGGTTAGGCAGGTAAAGTAGCAACAGGCCTTGTGTTGTGGCCACTTGTGTAGGCATTTAGAGGACTGATATGTTAATGAGTGGTATCAATGTGTGTATGTTAACAAGTGTGATGCAGGATGGGGTAACACATGGGCATATGCATGGGACTGTTTGTAAAGCCATGGACAGGTAGGTATTATGGAGGTGTGTGTGTGTGTGTGTGTGTGTGTGTGTGTGTGTGTGTGTGTGTGTGTGTGTGTGTGTGTGTGTGTGTGTGTGTGTGTGTGTGTGTGTGTGTGTGTGTGTGTGTGTGTGTGTGTGTGTGTGTGTGTATGTACTGTTAGGCAATGCTGTACAGGTTTTAAAGTGCATTTATTGTTTTCCCCCACAGGTGGTGAGGTGGGTCAGGGTCCCTCCTGCATGCAATCTGATGTTGTTGTCCATACAGACACCAAAGATGATGATATTAATGTTAAGGCACAGGTGGGGTTGTCAGGGGCTGACACTGCACCAACATTTGAAATCCCCCTCCTAGCCACCCCAACCCCGCACACAGTTTCAGTACCTATACACACCCCATCACCAGTGACCATAGTGTAGGGTCAGCTGGTGATCGGTGGCAGTGCACAGGAAAGTGTGGTAACCATCCCTATTGTGTCCAGTCGCAGCAGGCATAGCCAGATGTCTGGCAGGGCACCCCATAGGCAGATGTCCCAGGGTGCTCGTGGTAGGGTCGCTGGACATCATGCCCCTGGCAGAGGAGACATAGCTGGTACCAGCAGGAGCATGTTTCAGGTTGTCATGGCGGTGCAGGCACATATAGAACATTACCACAGACAGGGCCTGAGGATGCAGATGGCTGCTCTCACATCTGCAAATGACAATGCCCTTGAAATGGCTGGTGCCATCCGTGGATTAACTGAGTTCATGGATAGATGGTCTGGTAAGATGATGGCCCTCATCGACCGTGGTCTGTCTGTGCTTGAACATGTGGTGGAAGTGCAGCGACGGCCGTGTGGATGTAGGCCAGCAATGCCAACAGCTGGTAGTGAACGTGGACATGCTAGGACACCAAGGGACTCCCATAGTGGCAGTAGCAGCCCTGGCAGTGCTGGGGGTGTGCTGTCCACATCACACCACAGCAGGCCACGTGCAAGTGGTCCTGGCCAGTCCCAGGAGAGAGCTGGTACCAGTGGACGAATGTCATTAGCAGGTGAGAGTAGCACATCGAGGCCTGTACCTGGACATGCTTGTGGAACCCGTGGCAGGCACAGTCCACATGTCCATGGCTGGAGACAGTGAACTGCACACCCTGCCAGGTATGGCCTGCAGCTGTCCATAATCACATGTGTAGGCCAGCTACATGGCATAACTGTGTGCATGCATACCCACACACTAAGCAAACACACCTAGCGCAACCCCATACCTACACACACCATATCACCTCGGCCAGCTCCCAACAATACACCCCTCACCCACACACATGGTGTCAAATGTATGGCCCACCCTCGGACTCTGGCAAGCCAACATCACACCTTGTGCATATGATGATACATGTGCCACATCCCTGTCATCCATACCATCAATGCAGGGACAGGCTGATATGGTTCTGATGCACACAGTGACTGTACAACAGTATACCACACTACTGCAGTGTAACATGTTGTAGGGAGTAAAGTGCAATGCATATATGGCAGGTAGTGTAGCTGTCCAGCAATGATGTCTAATAGCTGTTAGTAACACTGGTTGGTTGTGGTCTCTATAATGTTATCCATTTGTGCTGTAGGTGTACACGTGTCAGCACTATCATGCCCTATGCATATGATGATACCTGTGCCACATCCCTGTCATCCATACCATCAATGCAGGGGCAGGCTGATATGGTTCTGATGCACACAGTGACTGTACTACAGTGTACCACAGTACTGCAGTGTAACATGGTGTAGGGAGTAGAGTGTAATGCATATATGTCAGGTAGTGTAGCCATCCAGAAATTATGCCTTATAGCTGTTAGTAACACTGGTTGGTTGTGGTCTCTATAATGTTATCCATTTGTGCTGTAGGTGTACATGTGTCAGCACGAGGATAGTCTGCAGTTATATACCACAACGGGGTATGTCACTGTGGTGACACCATAGCTGTGACATATCTGGGGTGCGGTTAAACACATTTCACAGGTTACTAAACCAGTTATTGTCAGTGCCATATGGACAGGTGGCCTGCTGAGGCATGTATACCCTGCAACCTGATATAGACCACTCCACATACACGCTCTCTGTTACTTGGCAACACTGGGACTAGACCCCTACCTAGCTATGTAGTGATACTGAAGTGTGTGGCTTACATTACACACACCACACAGTGTTTAGGGTGAGGTGTGTCCCAGGTTACATGTTACATGCAGAACATCCCTAGACGTGTGCAGTATGCTAATGGGGATGTAATGGGTGTATTTGGACAATATATAGTGTGACATACCATCATATACACATTTACAGACACATAACAGCCAGACACACATCTGAGATGCCAGGGCCTATCGCTGCTAACTAACTTGGAAAAAACATGACAAATAGCTGAAGGCTAAGTCCAAAAACACCACACTCATAATAATAAATCACTGCCATGCAGAATAACAGTAGAAAAAGTATTTATTTGATAAAGCGCTTTTCGTCCCACTCAATTGTGGGACTTCCTCAGATAAAAAACAGTAAAAACACAACTCCAAAATATACAAATTTCTCTAAGTCGCATGTTCACAACCACAATCCCTGCTAACTAATTTGACCATGTGTCCACTGTGTTACAGGTGGGCAGCAAACATCACATGCATGACTGGCTTAGATTGTGGTAACAGTTACCTGTATGGTTGATGGTGACAGTGGTAATCATAACATGGTACATGGGACATATACCGGGTGTACCTTGATGTAATGACAGTGTACACAGCACCCACATCCCCCGGTGGATGTTGTACTCCCTGAAACTCATGATGACACTCTGCCATACCCACCATCACACATTGGCTGCAACTGAGATACAGCCCATAGTATACCCCAACAGTGGTACTACAGGAATATGCATCTCATGCACATGCCACACGCGTAGTAGGGTGTTGCATTGTTATGCCTCACCTATGGGCAGCAACAATACTATCCGCACTACTGTGTGGCAATGGGAATTGTAATAGGAGTATGTGACCTCAGAATGTTGTACCCTACAGATATACGGACATGCACAACTACACACACACATGCCAAAACACAATGGGTATCCCATGCCTATCACCCCATTTGTAAAACACTGTTGTGCTGGTACTGCAAGACTCATGTAGCCAGTATGGGGGGGAGATTAACAGGGTACATGTAATGCCCCATATAGCAGCAGCCACAACTGACTATGGCAATGGGTGTTGCGTTGGTTGTAAAGGCTCTCATGGAATTCCCAAGTACAGGTGTGCTAACACACAGACACTGCTATACTCAGTCATGCACACGTACACATGTGTCAGTACATGGGTGCATCCCTGCAGGTGGTCATAGCTGTGTACCTAGCTATTGTCTAAGGGGAGATGGGTTGTGTAGGGGTTGTGTGTCCAGTGTTATCCTGCCACCTGCCAGGTGGCAGTGGGCAATCTACCGACAGACACTACTGTCGTGACCCTCAAGGTGAGAATGACATGCATCAGCCAATCCTCCAGGTGCCTCCTGAACATGGCCACTGAGGTGATCATGTCGACATGTATGTAACATGCATTACAACACATGGTTAGTGTCTGTGATGGAGACCTGTATCCAAGCATGTTCGGTTGACTGTGGTAGTGTAGTGGAGGTACCTGTGGCATGCAGCAAGTACAGGGTGACATCTCCTATATGTGCCACTTTCTACATAGCTGGGCAGACATGTCAGTGCCAATCAAGCTTAGGTTGCCTGTACATATCCCAGCAGGATACCTGACATCTGCACATCTGTACAGGGACTGACAGTCATCAGCTTGGCAAGTAGCTATGCAGTAGCATGAGTGTGTGGACAGATAGACATCTGACAACAATATATATGCCATAACTACATGTTGCATGCCCTCACTAATGTGCTGTACAGATGGTAGTCTACAGTTACATTCCACATGAATTACCCAATAAGGGGTATATACTGTGACACAGCTCACACACCAGGGATACAACAGGGAGGCCTCGGTGTCCAGCCATGCTCACAGGTGTGCCTGTTGTCAGTACTACATTAAACACTCTGCTCTTGCCTGGGTTAGCACTGTCAACAGTAGTACTGCAATGATACACTACATGCCAGTTTGACAGCACATACCCTGGGCTACTACACCTGTATGTAACACATTCACACTCATAACAGTGCTGTACAGGCCTCATATATGTCTGTGTCACACACGTGACACTCACACCCCTTGGTACTGTAATGACAGCACATAGGTGCATGTATTGTACATGGCATTACATACACTTATTACAGGTTATCAGACTGGGTGGTGTGTCCTGGTTACCAGGGCTAAGCTATGCTTAGCAAGTATCCACATTGCTGCAATATAACAGCTAAGCTGATCCATGCACTGGTAAGCGCTGCCTTACACTGTGCCCGTATGTTTACCCATAGCTCAGTACTGCTTAGCTTCACTCAAACCTGCACAAACTCACTTAAAGCAGCACAAAACTGCCTTAACCACTCTGTATCCGGCAGCCCTTGTTCTGCCCAGCAACAAAATGAACAACTCTTGCAGGTCTTGAACCCAGGACCCTTTACACTGAAGTCACAACTCTTAACCACTACGCCATGACCACTGTGAAGACAGCTGTTGTTTTACCAATATAGCTGTCAATACACATATTGAGTAGTATTGAACAATTGCCTTTAGTTCCTAAATTGTGTAGTCCTTGTTATTAATATGACTGTTACATCACATATGTTGTTTTATCAATAATGTGCATATAGCAGATACATATGGTGAGATACATCTGGGAGGGTATACACAACCGTGATGTTTACTCATGACAGGAATATAGTTGTATACATATAATAGGTCTACATATGTCTACATGTACATACACATGTATACTCATAATATGTCTATATACACATCTGTATAGTGCTACATATATATGGCCATGTGTACATCTCTTCATATGTACATGTATATATATATATATATATATATATATATATATATATATATATATATATATATATATATATATATATATATATATATACACACATATATTATATATAGATATATGCATATATAGATATACGTATATGTATATATAGATATATGTCTATATAGCTATATATGTATGCATATCCTATGTGTACAGATATGCCTAGTTATGTTGGTATATATGTAGATATCTATAACTATATGTGCATACATATCTATTCTGATATACCTACTACTGTCAATATATATGTAGATATCCATATATATATGTGCATATGTATCTCTATCTGTATATGTGTAGACATATATTGCTCTGTATATGTATATAGCTGGGTGTTTATATGTATATGTACATATACATATCCATCTATATATGTCGATATGTATATGTCTATATAGATATCAGGATAATTATATATACATATATTTTCACCATATGTCCTGAACATGGAGTGTAGCCCTACCTCAGCCCCTATAGTCCCAACTCCATAGTGGAAGCGGATGTCAGGTGTGTATAGCAGGTATATTTGTAGACTATTGCTACTGTAATAGAGATTGTCTTCACAGACATGGTGTGTGTGGGAGGTCACATCTGCTTTTAAAATGTGTGCCATTGGCTATTGACAGGCATCCTAAGGACATCATAGTACAGTACAGCTGCTAGTACATCATGGTCCTGTGGACTACAGCAGAGATATTGGCTAATATATGTGGACATTCTGACACACTCTGGACAGTCCAGAGGTGTACAAAGAACCCCTTAGTGCAAGACATGTGGACCAAGCCTGACAATGTGGATGTTAACAACCATGTAGATGGGTATAACACGTAATGACTGGTATACATTTGCTCCCATAGGTTATGCATTCACACACCCCTGTCTGTCCTGACACATAACCACTGGTACAGATGTGCCATGGCCACATACTACCCACTAGATATTGGCATACATCTGTACAGCATCCCACTGCTCTGTATGACATATATGACTGTTAAGGGAGGACCAGCAGCAGTACAACTGGCAAGTATCTGGACATGACATCTCACTGGGTAAGTACACTAAGTTGATAGGCATGTAACAAAGCACTGTGCAGGCTACAGGCAGACTGGCTCAACACTGGCCTACATTTCCTATGGGGGAATGCACATGTGCCTGCATATATAGCAGGCTCTACAGGCATGGCACAGCACAGTGTATGATACATCAATGTGAAAGTGCATTACCACAGCCAATGTGAAAACATCCACAGGCACGTGTGGTAAGCTAGCATTATATTACAGTATATGGACTATTTGTTCAACACCATCCTCCTATGTGCCACTCACACACTAACCCTACATATACTGGGGTACTACATAGTGCAGTCCAATGCCTGTCTGTGGTATGGAACATGTGTGTGTATGGCCCTACAAACATGTAAGCCGATAGGGTAACATACAGTGGAGCAGCATGTAACATCAGATAGAATGGGACCAAGAACAATGACATCTACCACAGTCTGTACACAGGCCAAAGTACATATTATCAATACACACACTGTCGACATTCACCTTACGTACACAGACCTCAGTACTGTATATACAACCACAGAATGTCCAAGTGATGTCATCAGATATAACTCCTACTATACATAACATGTGTAGCAGTCTGATATCTCATGGACTTATCAGTTATGATGTCACTAATTATGGTGTACAGCACATATGCACCTCTAACTGTATACATATGTACAAAGGTTGACAGAGTTGTAGCTGGAGGCACATACACAGGGCCAATATTGACATGTTGCTGTGATAACCTCATACATTTACTGTTGTAACAGGGTTTGTTGCAACATATGTCTATGAGGGATATGAAGTCAGTAACTCTCATGGCTGTCACCATCTACAGACTGCAATCCTCACACTACCTTCTGCAGTCCACAGATAGGTGCTCTGTGGGTAACACATGAAACAAAAGGCACCACACACTGCCCATTCTGCAGATGACCCTACAGATGGGGTTCCCTCATAAACATAGCACTGACATGGCAGTTATTATATCCACACACACGCTGTTAAAACAACATTACTCCAAATGCAGTATAGCAGCACACAGTCTGTAGTCAGGTCAGGCACATCCCCCTCCTGTGTGTTGTCCTGTTTCCACAGTGTATGTTGTTAGAGGTAAATCCCCAATCCATCTGAGATGCTGTTTGCCAAACAACTGAACAAGTTCCTGATCACAGTGAATGAAAAGGCCCAACACCAACATGATGTTCCTAGATATTAAAGTGCGTTTCCATGCAATTGGCATTGAGAATGTTACCACAGCTGTTCCACATGCAATCAGCTAGAGGAGGGCTGCAATTCATACAGAGGCCATCAGCTGATCATGAGCATCAATTAAAATACACATGCTGCTGCCTAAGCAAAGCATGTGTAGGTTTCCACATCCACCAGAGAGGGATTGAGAGAGGCAGACAGAGGCAAAGTAAAGTCAGGGAGGGGTGGGAGAGTAAAACATAAGCATGGTTGTGTCACACACCTACCAGCACAGGGTATCAATCCCCTAACGACTATGTAATGATATCACATTTCTATGAAGTTATCAGATGTGCCACATAGGGTACATGTTGAAGAGCCCTTAAAATTAATATGTGATGGTGAGTGGCATCTGCAACAATGATATGGTAGCTATATGGTAGGTGTAGTACACGTGCCTGTCTGCATGAACACGTGCCTGTATCAACACAGCCACACTCTCACAGGGACACACACACACATGGCAGGGCCAGGAATATAACTCATCTCTAGTGAGATTGCCACAACATATTACTGTGCAGGTATCACATGCACCACAGGGGTCATACAGAAGTTATATGGGCAAAGGGCATGTGGAGGTGTCTGACATTGGACAGCATGCTTCAGTATGCCAATGGGGGTTGTAGTGAGTGTGAATGTGATCATACTCATCATACAACACACATACACACACACACACACACACACACACACACACACACACACGGTGCCAGTACTGACAGGCATGGGTGCATTGCTTCACGGGTGTGTAGCTATACAAGGCTAGGTGATGGGCATACCTTGGGATCAGCCTACATGACAATGGTCTGTATTGTGGCTCGGGGGTGTAGTTTCTGGATTTGCCTACACAGGTGGGTATGGTATGCATCCAGTTACCTGGGTGACTATTGTGTGTTGCCAATGCTGTGCATTGCTTGCCATATATGTGTTCCTTAGTCCATGACATGGACGGTGTCTGGGATGTGCACACCTCCCACATGCATGTACAGTGACATGTGGAACTGTACCTGGGGTGTCTGGCCCAAGTTGTGTACACAGATTATCATCAGATGTGCCAGTCCTGGCCTCATGTGGTGGAAACTGGTAATGGAGAGCAGGTTTACCCTGCACCTACATTGATAGCATGATACCAGCATTCCCTGGTGTCAGCGGCATCTGTCCATACAGGGCATGTTTTCAGGCATGGTATGTAATTTGTGGGCCACATTTGATGGCACCACAGGCATTGCAGGTGTCCAGTGGGGAACATGGGGAAGATGCACTGTCGGTATGTACGTGCCTATTAGATAGATGGACAGGGTGTCATGCCCTCTGTAGCCCACTGCAATTACACCATGGTTATTATCAGTGGGTAATATGGTAATATACAGGGTACTACCAACATAGCGGCTGTTGCCTAGGCAAGTGTGTGTGTGTGTGTGTGTGTGTGTGTGTGTGTGTTTGAGACATGGGTTGAGAGTGTTCTCTGGGTAATACTAGGGTTGCTAACTTTGTTTACCTGGCCTTGATGTCACATGTAGGAGTATGTACTTGCACCTCGGCCTCTCGGCTATTTCACATCTGTTATCCCTGTACAGTGGACATTGTGATATATACTAGGGCTACCATATAAGAAATTTGCAAAACCCACTCCACATTGAGCCCAGTTGTTACACACTCACAACCACCTCCACACAGGATATGAGTTACAAACACAGACATACACACACCCCTGTCATGTATGGGATTATAACTCCTACCTAACTAGTTTATTACACAACAGCACTACGCAGTTATAAGACATGCCACAGAGATTACTGGAGTACTCATTTCCCAAAGGTGTATTTCACAATGAATGACATTAGCAGGATTGCCAAAGTAGGGCATTTGAATTGTAGTGTGTGTGGCTAGGCTAAAATGCATTGCTCCCTACACAGACACTGAAACACACAAAAAACATCCACAACCAATGTGTGTGGGAATGTTCTAGATCACACTACAGCATGAAGCTTTTATAGGATGTACCACAGGTATTACTGGAGTACTCTTTCCCCAAAGGTGTATTTCACAATGAATGACATCAGCAGGATTGCCAAAGTAGAACATTTGAATTGTAGTGAGTGTGGCTAGACTAAAATGCATTGCTCCCTACACAGACAGACACACACACACACACACACAGTTGCCATGTCTAGGATTAGAACTCCTACCTAACTAGTCCATCACACTACAGCAGTACGCAGTTACAGGATGTGCAATGGAAATTACTAGGCCACATAGTCCACACAGCCTACCTGGACCTCGCCAAAGCCTTCGATACAATACCCCACTCGGGCATTATAGATAAGCTCACCAGCTTAAATATAAACCCCTATGTCACTAGATGGATTTCAAACTGGCTCAAGGACAGAACCTACATGGTTAGAATTGCTGGAGCCATGTCAGACTCCAAACTAGTTACAAGTGGTGTCCCACAAGGCTCAGTCCTGGGACATCTCTTGTTCGGTATATATTTCTCGGAGGTACAGGCCAACACAGAAGGACTGTGGCTGACCAAGTTCGCAGATGACTGCAAACTGGGCACCATAATCGACTCTCCAGCCGACACAAGCATCCTCCAAAAGGGCCTCATAGAAACCGACAACTGGTGCCAGAGCCATGGCCTCAAGCTAAATGCCAAAAAGTGTATAGTCATCCCTTTGGCAAAACAAAGTGCCCACAAATTACCACATAGGTGGTAATCCATTAAGTACAGAAGAAGTAATTAGGGACCTGGGGACCCAAGTTGATAGCAATCTCTCATTTGACAACCACGTGGCCAAAGTGGTTAGAAAAAACATTTTATATAGCCCACCTAATCATGAAGGGATTCACATCTAGATCAGGGAAGGTCATGCTCTTTACTCATCTCTCATCAGGCCCATAATTGAGTACAATGCCCCTTTTGGGATGTACCTTACCAGACACCTGTAGCAACTGGAAAGACCCCAAAAGTACCTCACCAAGAGGATCAAAGGGCTCAAACAGATGCCATATGCTGCCCGGTTAAAGAAACTCCAGCTCTACTCAGTGGCATACCGCCTGTTCAGAGGCGATCTGTGCCTGACGATAAAGCCATGTCCAACCCGAATTAATGGACATGCTGCACCTCAGAAAATCCAATCCCATCGAAGCCACGCTACCGAGAGACTTGAACTTCAGCACTGAAATAAATAGGACATGCTGGAGGGACAGATTCATAACCCAGAGGCTCCCTTCACTCTGGAATAAAATCCCAGTCCAGGTTAGGCAGAGTCCCTCATTGACTCTCTTCAAGAGGAATCTTGATGAGTGGATGGGAGATCGTAGGTTTACCCCGGGTATCACTTCTGTGTCACTGTTAGACAGAGGCACAGTATACTAACCTCGAAAAAGGGCATAGCAAAATAAATTTAAAATGGGTGGCGAAAGCCAAACACATTCTGGCTAGGCTTATAAATGCCCTAGAGCAGATAGCCTAGTATGAACCTATGAACCTATGAACCTATGAACATCTTTCCAAAATGTGTATTTCACAGTGTATGACATCAGCAGCCTTGACAAAGTAGGTCAATTGAATTGTAATGAGTGTGACTAGCTTAAAAAGCATTGCTCTCTACACAGATGGTGACACATATACACACATACACAGTTGTCATGTCTGGGATTAGAACTCCTACTTAACTAGTTTATCACACTACAGCAGTACGGAGTTATAGGATGCACCACAGAGATTACTGGGCTACACCTTTCCAAAAGGTGTATTTCATAGTGTATGACATCAGCAGCCTTGACAAAGTAGGGCATTTGAATTGTAGTGAGTGTGACTAGCCTAAAAAGCACTGCTCTCTACACAGATGGTTACACACACACACACACACACACACACACACACACACACACACACACACACACACACACACACACACACACACACACATAAAATTGCCATGTCTGGGATTAGAACTCCTACCTAACTAGTCCATCACACTACAGCAGTACACAGTTACAGGACGTGCCATGGAGATTACTGGCCCACAGCTTTCCGAAAGGTGTATTTCACAGTGTATGACATCAGCAGCCTTGACAAAGTAGGACAATTGAATTGTAGAGAGTGTGACTAGCCTAAAAAGCATTGCTCTCTACACAGATGGTGACACACACACACACACACACACACACACACACACACACGCACGCACACATGCACACACACACACAGTTGCCATGTCTGGGATTAGTACTCCTACTTAACTAGTTTATCACACTTCAGCAGTGCGCAGTTATAGGACTTGCCACAGAGATTACTGGGCTACACCTTTCCGTAAGGTGTATTTCACAGTGTATGACATCAGCAGCATTGACAAAGTAGGGCATTTGAATTCTAGTGAGTGTGACTAGCCTAAAAAGTATTCCTCTCTACACAGACAGTGACACACACACACACACACACACACACACACACACACACAGAGTTTTCATGTCTGGGATTAGAACTCCTACCTAACTAGTTTATCACACTACAGCAGTATGCAGTTATAGAAAGCGCCATGGAGATTACTGTCCTACACCTTTCACAAGGGTGTATTTCAAAGTGGATGACCTTGGCAGGCTTGTCATAGTATGACTATGGGGATGGCAGTGTGTGTGCATGGGCCATAACCCATTCATCTATAGATTGAGACATCACATGCCGGCACACACAGGGTTATATTCCACAGGTACATGTATACAGCTGCTAGATGACTACTTCCTTGTACAGTCATGTTGCACAGCTAGCACTTGCACCACATAGTCCATAATGCTGACAGATATCAGTGGCTAAGGTCTACAGTGAGTGACATCCGAACCTCATGTGGTTGTAGTCATTTGTCTGTGCTGAGTGGGACAGGATTCATAATGGATGGCCCCTTGTGACAGTCACTGTCTTCCACGCATCTGTGTACGTCTGCATTTGGCTTATTATAGTGTGTTGTCCTTGGATATATACCTGAATTCCTATCCAGTGTGTGTGCAAAGCATGAATGCTGCATACTGAGAAATGCCTGCACTAACATCTGCAACTGCCAGATATGTCTGGTCCACTGTTGTTTGCAGACATGGTCTTCATTTGTTTAAGTGTGTGAGCATGCCCAGTATGACCTTCCAGTATGTTGTCGGCTGACATTGCCTTCATTTCTCTAAGTGTGTGAGCATGCCCAGTATGCTCTTCTGTATTGAATGTGTGGATCGATTCGAGGTAGTTTGTACTGTAGTGTGGACCTTTGTGCTGTACAACTACAGGTAATATACTGTTTCTGCAGGGTATCCGTTGATCATTTGGCAATATGGGGACAAATTGTGCAGGGGATAGTGTGTACTGAAGGTGATTGTGTCTGTGCTGCTTCAGCTGCATGGTACTGCTGTTAGCAGAGATATTCAGACATATGTACTGTTATACACAGTGATGTTTTCTGTCCTCATGTACTGTCAGGTGGACATTCTTGCTCACAGTGATGACTTGGTGGACAAGGGTGACTGCAGCTGTGTCCAGGATTGTGGGCAGATACCTACGTATTCATGGTAAGTTATGCCATTCTGGAGGGGGGGGGGCTGCAGACACTTGATGCTGGGTTTGTGTATCCAGTTAAGCACCTTGGTACAGTGCTGGCAGAGGATCCCATACTTGTCTGCCCATCAACATGACAGTATGGCCTTATCTTGCTGTGGCAATGCCTCACAGCTGTGCAGATTTGCACAGGTTAGCCAGAGGCAGGGGCCATGGGTCAGGACATTTATCCTGTTGTGATATACGGGCAGGTGTGTAGCCACCCATTTATGTGTTTGCAGCCAGGGATAGTGTGTGCACACAGCTTGGTGTCAGACCCTGCACATTCCATGCTGCCCATGCTCCCACACCCCCTCTGTTATTCTAACCTCTTCCATACATTATGCATATATTCTCTGATACTTTCCCTAAGAGTATCACCACATCATAGGTGTGTGTTAGTGTTGGTCCACAGTTCATGCAGTGGGACATGGTGGACATGTTACTGTGGTTTGTCCACATGGCCTTGCATATGGCTTATGTGGAGTGGGTTATGTTATTTGGGTGTCCATGACATAACATGCATTGGCAGTATGTATGAGACATGGGCCTTTGGCATGCACCTGTGGGGCATTAAGTGTTGGTGCAGGCCAGATATGGCAGGCCATTGCATTCTGTCATTACTACAGTCCCAGACCACCATATAGTATATTCCCCTGGGGTGACAGGCTAGATGTGATAGTTGTTTATGCCAATACCTTCTATCAGTCTTGATCAGGTGTTGTGGATGCAGGCAGGGTGCTACCTACAGCTAGGGACACACCTGAATGGGACACCTGCACTGCATGCTGCAATCTTCCTCTATTGCCATATACAGGTGGGGTCTTACAGTACCCATTCCCCACAGCAGGGATATTGCCAGAGAGGTGCCTGTGGGTGGTGTTTGCGTGGCTGGGTGCATGTGTGCTACTTGCATCTGACATACAGATATGCATGGGGCATCGCAGTTATGCTGGCATGTGCAGGTACATCAGCTGATTCCCAATACATCAGTCCTACCTCCTTTGTGATCTGCAGGTGTTCAGGCAGACATCACCGGTATCCCCTACTACAGGTCCAGTTACTGTGATGCATACCTATATCTACAAATCCAAGAGTGTCTCCATTTCACAGTGACACAATATATACTGTATGTCTGGGGTACTTTCCCCTGTGTACTGCTTGTATATCTAGCCCAACAGCCATGCCATGTCAGTCTTTCAGATGGTGACACATATTACCACCATACATTTACAATGGATTACTGCTACCATGTGTTATACTGGTGGGGATTGTCTTTGGCACTGCAATCATGAGGGCTTGTCCCTGTCATCAGCATTAGTGGGCAATGGCCAACAGGTCTTACCTCAACATGCATACATACTGACCACTCTCACACATCATGAAACACACACCATCCTAACACACACAGACCTGCATATTGTGCAAATGCTACAACCTATCCTGCTACCTTGGCCACCTCTGGGCATCTGTGCTCCATTCGTATTATACCTACTCATACATGTTATTACATTTCTGCACAAGATTGGGGGAAGCACACCTGACTGTTACTACATTTTTACATAGGATTGTGGGGGGGGGGGGGGACACCTGACTGTTTCTACATTTCTACACCGGATTGGGGGGGGCACACCTGACTGTTACTACATTTCTACGCTGGATTGGGGGTAGGGGACACCTGACTGTTTCTACATGTCTACATGGGAGTTTGGGGGCACACCTGGCTATTACTACATTTCTACATAGGGTTGTAGGGGGACACACCTGACTGTTTTTACATTTCTACACAGGATTGGGGGAGCACACCTGACTGTTACTACACTTCTACACAGGATTTGGGGGGCACACCTGACTGTTTCTACATTTCTACACATCAAATAAAAGAATAGTGTGTAGTCCACAACGAATCTCAAACACTAAACTGGTCCAGAAGGATAAAGCACACTGTATGAAGCAATAATACATCCTGTTTTAATTGAAATAGCTCAACACAACAGACAAAAATTAAGAATCACTGATTCAAAAAAGAAATTAATGGATCTAGCGCTTTCATCCAACAGCATGTGGACTTCATCAGAATCAATTAATCAACTGACAAAAACCTTTTTAAAAATTTTGGCACCAGCACAGCACTTCAATTTAAGGAAATACATCTCAAAATAGTTCCTCAAAACATATAATACATCCATTCTGTTTTAAAGTACATATCGTGCTCTATATGTACGAAATAATCTCTTTTTACATAGAAATAAAAAAACAATATACATGAAAATAAAAACATTGTGTATACATATAACATATATTACTATGTCTATTGATCGCTGATTCTAATTCTAATAAATACTGATAAAAAATACATAACTAACTGTCATGGATATAACTAATAAACAGTGTTCAGATACCAATAAATAAAATAAAATCCACATTTAATACCCAGTGGATACTTGTATGAGTATCCATAGGGTCAATCCATATATAGCAGCTGTGCATACATTTTAATAGTAAGTGTTAGTGAATACTAAAAGTACGAGGGATCATGATTGTAAAATCAATATTTAAACTAACTATTAATATTTATATAAAAAAGTTTATCTATGGCAACCAAAGATATATGGGACTACTAATCCACCTACACATTTAATAAAAACTATAGATGTAACAAATATAGTATACCTATATTGACATCACTATTTATGGGGAACAAATAAGGAAGATCACGCCAGAGACATACATACAAATAAATATGCAGATGCAGAAAACAAATGCTTAAACATAATACTTTTTTATATAAATATTAATAGTTAGTTTAAATATTGATTTTACAATCATAATCCCTTGTACTTTTAGTATTCACTAACACTATTAAAATGTATGCACAGCTGCTATATATGGATTGACCCTATGGATACTCATACAAGTATCCACTGGGTATTAAATGTGGATTTTATTTTATTTATTGGTATCTGAGCACTGTTTATCAGTTATATCCATGAGAGTTAGTTATGTAATTTTTATCAGTATTTATAAGAATTAGAATCAGCGATCAATAGACATAGTAATATATGTTATATGTATACACAATGTTTTTATTTTCATGTATATTTTTTTTATTTCTATGTAAAAAGTGACGTATTTTGAACATATAGAGCACAATATGCACCTTAAAACAGAATGGATATATTATATGTTTTGAGGAACTATTTTGAGATGTATTTCCTTAAATTGAAGTGCTGTGCTGGCACCAAAAATTGTTTAAAAAGGTTTTTGTCAATTGATTAATTGATTCTGATGAAGTCCACATGCTGGTGGATGAAAGTGCTAGATCCATTCATTTCTTTTTTGAATCAGTGATTTTTAATTTTTGTCTGTTGTGTTGAGCTATTTCAATGAAAACAGGATGTATTATTGCTTCGTACAGTGTGCTTTATCCTTCTGGACCAGTTTAGTGTTTGACATTTCTACACATGATTGGGGGGCACACCTTACTGTTTCTACATGTCTACATAGGATGGGGGGGCACATCTGGCACTTGCACACATTTGCTATGACTGTACTGCTATGTCAGGTACTCCATTTCATTCTGTATTCTAACCTAGCATACTGACTAGAGGCATATCAGAGTACTACAGGTCTTAGCTTTGGTTGCCCTACACATTAGTGTCTGACTTCCTACCCTTCAGAACTAACATCCCACTGCCTGACCTTCTGTAGTCTGTCTGTGTAGGCCTGGGGGGGAGGTTACCCATAGGCATCATTCAGAGGCCATAACACAGGCTCTATTTGGGTTTGTCTACACCTGTCCTGCTGAGACTTCTGTTGGGTATGTGAACCTCAGTGACTGGCATGTGTGTGTCATATGTACACACATGTCACCCAGCACATTTCCTGCAGTGGGTTTTGTCACCCTGTGTAGTACTGGCTACTATGGTGACTCCAGTATGTGTTACAAATGTCATGGTGCCACTATAGGTGTCTACTATCTGCTGCCATAACATTCAGCCACCCAATTCCCTTGCATGCTCACATCCATACCATAGATACAGGTAACGACATTCTACTTCATTTGGCAATTGTTAGGTTGATTGACTTACCTTGTGGGTGTGCCAGGATTGAGGATGGTGCTGGAGGGCTGCCTATGTCGGATGCACATAGTACACTCCCTATACATGGTTGAGCACAGGTAGTGTCATGTTTGGCATCCCTTTTGCTGTATGTGCGAGTCAGACAGAGGTGTCATTCTCTGGGTCCCTACTGTGTCAGTGTATGTCATATGAGTTGCCTCTTTGCCAAGGCCAGGGCATACTGGGTATGCCTCTATCTGCCTACTGTGGCAAGCTCAGGTTTTTCCTCCTCCGAGTCACTCTGTGCCTGTGCAGGCCTTGGCATTGGTGGGGGGCTGTGTGGTCCTGCCCAGTGCTGTTCCTGCTGCAACTGTTTCTGCATGATCATATTGTGTAGCATGGCACATACCATAACAATTTGAGTACATGTAGCTGGTGAGCACTGCAAGGCTCCACCGGATGTGTCCAGACACTGGAACCGTGACTTGAGCATCCCAAACACATACTCTATTATATGTCTAGTCTGTACATGTGTCTCATTATGGCGTTCTTGTTCAGGTGTGTGTGCATTTCTGATGGATGTCATCAGCCACGGCTCTAGTGTGTAACCAATATCCCCCACTAGGTGACCATAGGGGATGTCTCCATTGGCAAATCTCTGGTACAGCTGTGTCAGATGCCAAATGTGGAAATTGTGATAGCTTTCAGGGCAGCCAGCACACACATTCATTATAATGTCCTGAGCATTGCACATGACCTGGCAGTTGATGGAGGGGAGACCCCAGCAGTTGATGTAGGGCCTACCCTGATCACCGGGTGGTGCTTTGATACCTATGTGCGTGCAGCCTATAGCACCCACTAACTCAGGGTATTCTGCTATTTGGTGGAAGAGATGCATATTGCTGGCCAACACCTCACGGGTGTTGAGGAAATATACGTGCTCACTGGCATGTGCTGACATGGCATCCAGGAACTGGTGGAATACTCTAAATGCTGATGCCTGTGAGATCCCCATGATATACACAGTTGAGCTTTGGGAGATACCTGTGGCTAGTATTCCTAGGCTTACAAATACCTTGGTATCCACTAGGAAGGGTTCCCCTCGGTCAGTTCAGTGTGTCAGGCATGGCCGGCACAGCTCAAACATTTACTGTAGGAGGTCCATGTTCACCCTATAGCACTCCAATATCTCCAGCTCATGTAGCCCCTGGCAGGTTACCCTGGGTCTGTACACTCTTCTCCGTCTCCTCACTGTGGGTTGATTGGCAACATTCACATACTCACCACCCTCAGCCTCTTGCACATGTTGTAATGTGTTGCATGCTGCAGCCCCTATCATTTTGTAGTTTTGTTTGTTAAAAATTTCCTGCTTGTATACACCGGTGGTGTAGAGTATGGGAAAACCCAAAGGGGGAGGTGTTTGCATAGTTTATAGTAGTGTTCTGGGCTGGTCTGCTGCCTGTGTAATTGGCTGATTCTGATACATTTCACCTGCCAGCTTTGCTAGTTCTCCTTGATTACCTTCCTACTGCTGTTTTCCATTCCCATTGCCTTCTTGTTTAAGCCCAGGGGTATGCAGTACAAACAGAGTGCTCAAATGTGCACAGTGCTGCTATTTCCTCGTTTAACTTTTTTTTCCTTTAAAACCCAATGTGCGGCACGCACACCCGCTTAGGTAATGTAAAGAGTGCTAGGCAGACTCAGACACACCCCCTTACTTAGCTGTGTTTAGCTTGGAGCAAACCTGAGCCACAGGGTTGCAGTCTGCTTACAGTATGCCTGACAAACCCCCCTATGATGTCAGCTAACTCCTAGGCTTGCACCAAGCTATTCCTGCTCTTCTGAGAGACTGCCTTACATATTATCTGCAATTATACAGAGCTGAGTATATCTTTTTTGGTTATAGAGTTTAATTGTTGCTTAGATCTGTGTTGAAATTGTTGTCTCACTGTTCTGAGAGACTGATCGGCAAATATACAGAGCTGAGAATATTTTTTTGGTTTTAAAGTTTGTACTGTTAGTTTTTGCTTAGATCTCTGTTGAAACTGTTTTGTCCTAGCCACCTTCCCTATTTTTGGTTTGTAGTTTAAATTTGGTGGCTTTTGTAGTTGCCCGCCCCACTGTAGATTTGATCTGGGACACTCCCCCGTCCCATCTCTTTACCACATTCTACCTAATAAACTCTTTCTGCACTTGCTTTTAGTCCTTTTTAATTTAATTGCATTTTTCAAACTGTGTTTGGTCTAATATTGCTGCATACTCAAGTCTGCTAGCTTGCACTGCATGTGAATTGTTTTTTACTACTGTTTTTGCTACTTTTCTGTAAGAAAAAAAAAAACTGTAAGCCTGTTTCCTACCTTTCCTGTAACTAGTGTTCCAGATACAGATTTGCTGTATCCAGGACTGTATGTACGCTTCTGAGTCCCCCAAGCCTTTCTGTGTTGGAGGGAAGCCTTCTAGCTTATCAGTGGGAGTGCTAAGCACTAGGTAACCTGTCTACCACATAAGTAGTGGTTCTGGCCCAGAATTTGTAGTTATTGGCCGTTTGGGCAATCTCTTCCATCTCTCTCAACTTTCTGATTTGAAAGCCTGTATTTGCACTTGTTTCTGTCCTGTAAATCATCTAGTGCAGATACAGATTCTTAGTTTTAGCACTTAAATGTGCTTGTTCATGCTCAGCACTTGTTCAGAACTTGTAAGCACTAAATAAGCTACTAATTACTATAGCACTCTATCTTCCTCGTTACCTAGAGGAAAACAGTTTTTGTACTTACTTTTCTCACTTGCTTAGAGAAAAACAGCTCTTGTACTCACTTTCCTCACTTATCTAGAGGAAAAACCTGCAACTCTCTTTTTGCGTCGTCTTGCGCACAGAGCAGCGTCGGGCAGTGCCAGTTAGTTGGGGTATACTATTCCCGGCCCCACAAAGTCTGCGCTATAAATTTTCCCTTAGAACTAGGCAATCCTCAACTCAAGTGCTTCAGATCAGCTGCTGTTATTGCAGCACTTGCAAAACAGAAATCAGCACTTGTCCTAATCTCCTAGACAGCACTATTATTCTCCAAATTTCCTAGACAGCACTATTATAATATAGCATAAGACCCTCGATCGTCCACAGGACGTAAGTTCAATTTACTCTTCAAAACATGTCCAGAGGTCAGCTTCAGGTGTACTCTCCAGTTCATCTGGTGGAATTGGGCATCCTGGAGGTTTCATCCTGAGGCAATGTCACAACTGCCTCATGTATACAGACAACCCTCTCCTCTTACCTCTAGACACAAACACTTGTGAGAGATGCAAATACACAGCCAGACTGGAGGCTAAACGCTCTCAACCCATGACTGTAACAGACAGTCAAGAGGATAAGGGACACACTTGCATCACACCACCTGTCACACATGAATCTACAAAACAAGCACCGATAAAACATACACATAAATACACAAAAACAAATTCGGAGGTACTAGGTACTAATCTGAAAAAGAAACAGTGCCCTCCAAAGCAGACAAGCAAGCAACCTGCACCCCCAAACACAAGCCAGAAAACACATAATTCACCTCCGCAGTGTGTCTCACAACAGCCCTTAAGGCAAAACACCATACCTAACATGCTAGTAATAGGAGACTCTATAGTAAGGCACACGGATGTTCCACTCACCAGACTGAACAAGGAGAAGGTTACTGTCAGCTGCCTGTCGGGTGCTTGGATCCGCCACATAACACAAGCACTTAGGTCACTCCAGGACAAGTACAAGTATGACGCTGTCATTGTACATGTTGGTGTGAATGATCTAAGACGTACCTCCCTGGACTACATGAAAAGAGACATTGAGGAGCTCTCTGATCATGTAGCCCAAGCTGGTATGACCCTGACCTTGAGTAGCATACTACCTTCACCTAGAATGATACCACAATACAAAGACAAAATGATCAATTTCAACAATTGGCTAAGCTTCTGGTGTCATTCTAAGGGGATCCAGTGTCTGTCTGCCTGGGATGACATGATAGACAAGCCTCGCTGTTTTGCCAGAGATGGGTTGCACCTGTCACACCTAGGTTTTCGAATACTGGCCAAGGCTCTTGCCGTCCCCATAGTGCCTTTTTTAGGCAAGGCTCAAAGGACAAACCAACCACCGTAACCAGCACAGGTAACCAAAAACTAAGGGTAATGCTACTCAACGCCAGAAGTCTCAACCTCAAAATGCACACACTCGAGGCTCTCCTCAGCATGGAGAAAATCAATGTTTGTGCAGTTATGGAAACATGGTTCAAGGCTCAAGAGAGCATCCCAGCACTGCCAGGTTACAATTCATATTATACCCTCCGGCCTCAGTTACCAGATCGCAGTACAAAGGGTGAAGGTGTATCCATATTCATCAAGGATACCCATATCTCCAGGTTAGTAGCACAGAATGATGCCCCAGAGATCATCCTTGCACAACTATCAGCAAGCAAAACCACATTTCAAGTCATAGCCAGTTACAGATCGCCCACCATGTCCCAAGATGCTCACTCTGCATTCCTTGAGACATTGGAAAATATAAAGGTCCTACCCAACACCATAATCTTGGGTGATTTCAACTACCCTGGTATAGACTGGGTGAACTAAAAATGTTCCAACTCCTATGCTCAGCGATTCATAGAATTTATAAATTCAAATGCCCTTCAACAACTAGTATGTTCCCCCACTAGAGGGGACAACATATTGGATTTAATCATCACAAATATGGGCACCCACTGTACCACACCGATTATCACTCCCTCCTTGGTCAGATCTGACCACAAAGTGATAACCCTGGACATCCTCACCCCTCCACCTCCCCCAGTCAAAAAAACTATAGTCAAAAACCTTTCCAAAGCAAACTTCAAACTACTTGCATCCGAAGTGGAAAGCTTCACTATTCCCTTGCAGAAGGATAATGATATCCAGGATGCGGAATCCTACACCAAGGCACTCTATATGCCTCTTCAGGATTGCATGGACCGTGCTATCCCAAATAAAACCAAGACTCCTTCCTCAAGCAAGAAGAAACCAGTCTGGTGGACCCCGGCCATAAGCAAACTTTACAATAAAAGGAGGAGACTTATACAAAAAAAGGCCAAATCTCAAGTAGAAAAATCATCCCTGATCAGCATTAGTAAGAAATTGAGGGCCCTCATCAAGTCAACTAAAGCTAATTTTGAAAAGAAAGTTGCCAAGGATGCCAAGGATAACCATAAGGCCTTCTATGGCTATGTCAAAAACCTAAATGGCAACGCTCAGGTCTGTTCTGAGCTAGTACAAAATGGAACAAAATACACTGACCCTTCTGACATTGCCAACATCTTGGCTGACAGGTTCAGTGCAAATCCCCCCCCCCCCTCACCACCTACAGGGCCTATTACCATTCCAGGGGATTGTGTAAGTCCAATTATTACTGATACATTGGTTAACAAGGCTCTATCTAAAGCTAAAAACACTGCCTCCATGGGACCAGATGGTGTCCCAGGCTGTGTCATACACGAGCTCCAAAAGGAATTAACCCCGCATCTTAATACCCTGTTCAGTCTCAGCCTCTCCACAGGATATGTGCCCAGAAAATGGTGCACAGCAACGGTGGTCCCACTACACAAGGGTGGGGCCACAACTGACCCTGAGAACTACCGAACAATAAGCCTGACCAGTCTGATCTGTAAGGCTATGGAGCGAATCATTATGAAACTCATAAATGGAGAGATTGGGAACCTCCAGTCACTGGACTCCACACAGTTCGGCTTCGTCAAGGGCAGATCATGCCTCCTGAACCTGGTGGATTTCTTTGAGACAGTTACTCAGGCTATAGATAAGGGAAAGGAGGTACACACAGCTTACCTTGACCTTGCTAAAGCATTTGACACCATTCCCCATTCAGGTATTATTGATAAGCTCACCAGCCTGGGCATAAACCCTTACATCACAAGATGGATCGCAAACTGGCTCTCAGACAGATCCCATAAAGTAAGAGTAGCGGGATCTATGTCTGAATCCAGACCAGTAATGAGTGGTGTGCCTCAGGGCTCTGTCCTGGGGCCCCTCCTGTTTGGCATATACTTCTCAGACGTACAGGCAAGCATGTAAGGGCTGTGGCTGACTAAGTTTGCGGACAACTGCAAACTGGGTGCTATAACAGAGTCTCTGGCCGACATGGAGATCCTCCAGAAGGGCCTAAATGAGACTGATGCATGGTGTCAAAGCCATGGTCTCAAGCTAAATGCAAAAAAATGCGTAGTAATCCCCTTTGGGAAAAACAGAGTACCCGCAAGCTACAACATAGGAGGTAATCCCCTGAAATCTGAAGAAGAAATAAGGCATCTAGGGACCCAAGTAGATATCCAGCTTTCCTTTGATAATCATGTTGCCAAAGTGGTTAGAAAATCCTTCTATGTGACCCATCTGATCATGAAAGGGTTTGCATCAAGATGTAAGGATGTAATGGTGCCCCTCTACTCTTCCCTCATCAGACCCATTATTGAGTACAATGCACCAACTGGAATGTACCTGGCTAGACATCTCCAGCAGCTGGAAAGACCACAGAGGTACCTAACCAAGAGAATTACTGGCCTCAAACAGTTGCCCTATGCAGCACGATTGAAAAAGCTAAGACTGTTCTCTGTTGCATACCGCTTTCTCAGAGGCAATCTCTGTCTAACGTACAGAGCCATGCCCAACCCAGAATTGTTGAACATGCTCCATCTTAGCAAAACCAAATCCACTCGAGCTACACGCTCTAGGGATATAAACCTCAACACAACAATGAATAGAACATGCTGGAGGGATAGATTCCCTTCGCAGAGACTTCCCTTATTATGGAACAGGGTCCCGATCTACATAAGACAGAGCCCCTCACTATCACTCTTCAAGAGGAACCTTGATGAGTGGATGGGTAGCAAAGTTCACACCGGGGATCACACCAACAGCACTACTAGATAGGGGCCAAGGGTACTAGCTGCTAGTACAAGGGTCTAGGGAACTACTAAAGGGGCGTTGAATACCGCACAATGTGGCTGGGCTAATATATGCCTTCGGGCAGATAGCTCAGTACCAACCTATGAACTTACACTGTTGGGACCTGACTAGCATGCTGGGGAAAATTGGGATTCACTATCATTCCCCTCATTTGCATAGTATTGCCTGCTAATGCATAGTTACATGTCTCACACTGAGCCTCCCCACTTAGCAACCACTACTAACTGGCCATGTTCTCTTCTGCCTGCCATTGACTTTAATGGCAGAATAGTGATTTTAGTTAGAATGCTTATTTAGGTTTATTTTCTTATTTTCCCCCAATCCTGTTTGCGCACCATTGCTCTATGCTTAAACAACCGAGATCGGCTAAAAAAAAATAAAAGTTGATTTTTTTATTTTTTAAGCTGTTTGCAATGCCAATGGTCTTATACTTGGCCATTGGCATGCTTCCTGACTGATATGCAGCCTTTATTTGGAGTTGTCATGGCTCCGTTTTGGATTTTGCAGAAATGTACTCGGTTACTAACCAAGTACATTTCTGCAGGTTACACTAGCCCTGCATGGCCGGTTTCAAGCTTCCTGGATTGCAAATTCACCTCATTTGCATGGATTTCTCCAGCAAATAGGGTGATTTGCATACAGGGGCTTAGTCCATGCAGGACTAGTGCAGGAGCCTCGTGCACACCCCTGCAGGCTATTCCTGGATCGTACGACAGACATATTGCCTGTTAGAGCTCCTGCAGTAATCCTGCCTGCCATGCAAGCCTTGCAGAATCTGGGGGTATGTGTGTAACTTGGGTGGTTGCTGAGATATTGTAAGTTATTTATAAAATATTACAAATGTAATAGTTACTGTGTTTACTGTGACTTATAACATTCAGTTTAAGACACAAAACCTAAAGAAAACTAACACTATAAAAATAGTTTGTGCTGAAGAGTTTACCATTTATACTTCTTTCATAACCCCTATGATTCCAGAGATATGAGCATTTGTTTAAAATGTAAAGGCATGATTTGATTTTGTCAAAAGCTTTAGGCTCTGTCCATTGGATGTTACAGTGCAAACTTCCTGAGGTCATTGGAGTTAATGGGTTAAACACAAAAATATGTATTATCATACCATTCAGCAAAAACACTGCCCCTACTGATTCCAACATCAATGGCAACCCCCTAAGCACACAACCTGTGGTGAGAGACTTGGGTGCTCAGGTTAACAACAATCTTACATTCGACTATCATGTAGTGGCAGTGGTCAGAAAAGGCTTTTACTTAGTTCCTCACATAAGTAAAGGGACTGCATCCAGAAAAAAGGAGGTTATTGCCTCTCTATATTCCTATTTCATTAGGCCAATAATTGTGCATAACATCCCATTTGATATGTACCTCTGGAAACACCTGCACCAACTGGAAAGGCCACAGAAATACCTCACAAAGAGAATCCATGGCCTCCAACACCTGTCCTATGCAGACAGGTTCATATCACTATCACTGTACTTGGTATCATACAGATTGCTCAGACGTGATCTGTGCCTTGCCTACGAGGCAATATCGGCCCCTGCCCTACTAGAGATGCTCCCTATCCATAAGTCTAACTCCTTGTGCATTACCTGCTCAAAAGGCCTAAATCTAAAATGTGACATCAACAAAACCTGCTAGAGAGAGAGGTTTGTCTCCCAGAGGCTGCCCTGTCTCTGGAATATAGTTCCCATACATGTCAAACAGAGCACCTCACTAACCTCTTCAAGTGTAACCTTGATAAGTGGATGGGAAGCCACAGATTTATCCCAGGGGTTCCACCTTTGTCCCTTACTGACAGGGGAGACAGGTGCTGACTCAAGTTTTCTTGTGGGAATAAACTCTTGGCTAGGTTTGTAAGGGCTCCAGGTCAATTAGCCTAGTAACCTCCTATGATCCTATGATCAATAATTTTCCCATCCTTATTAGAAAGAGTAGAACTGGAATTAACTAAGAGCTTAGCATCAGTGGAATCAACTAAAGCTATAGCTGCTAGGTCAGGTTTGGAAATTGAATACAACAATTTAAGACCAAAGACATTTATACATGCTATCTGCCTTTTTAGACACAACTGGCTGACTACCAGGAAAACTGCAGGCATCAAGACACACATCCTGTAAAGCAGACAGGACAGGAGGAATGGGCATAGGTTCTGAAAATCCTATTGTAACAACTCATAGTATTTTCTGAGGGACTGCGAAACCTCAGTGTTCTCCCACTGAAAACACTGTGATAATCTAGCAATAGTCTTAAAGGAATAGAAACCTCCACAGGAAGATTCAGAAACTGAGCTCTCATCTGAGTCTGGATCAGAAATCTTGGAGTCAAAACCCCACATCTTCCTGTTCAGATTCAGAATCTTGAATCTTTTCAGGAAAAGAGGACCCCCCCCCTTTTCTTTTACCAGAAATTACTCTACAATCAGAGACAGTCCTAGTAAACTACTCCTCTCCAAAGAAATTTCAGAAGGAGTAGATACATGTTTGGTTTCCTGTTCCTTTTTGGCATGAAAAATGGGGTCACTTATGTTACTAATTGAAGAGCCCAGGGATGGGCACAGCATATGGACATAACATGGAAACCTTCCCTGTTCCCTATCCCAAGAATGACAAGAGTGGTTCTTCCTTGCCCACAGCAAAGTCTCCAACAGCCACAGAGGACATGGTTTACCCCCCCAGTCCATAGTGAATGTAGGTGCTACACACCAGAAGGATTTGTAGTAGAAGATGAGTTGTTTAAGGTACAAGGAATGACTCACCTGGGGCAGAAACAAATTGCTAGCCTGCTCTGGTGGCAAAGGCTGCTTACTTAAATTTTTGTTTTTGTGGCTTGAAAAAGGACTGATCATGGTACTGACAATCTGTTTCATGGTCAAGCCGAAAAAGATGCTTCTTTCCTAGGCAATCAACAAATGCCAGTAAAACTACCAGTCCAAAGATGTTACTTTTTCACAGAAAAAAAACAATAAAAAGCATTTTCAAACACTATGGTAGCCCCACACTAGAAAATTAAACACACTTTATCCACAGAAAATATAATTAGTTAGTTTACACAGATTTAAAACTAATAGAAAAAACAAGTGATCCATTTAAGAGTACATTAAAGTCTTGAGACAGTTCACTAAAATGCAACACTCCTAGCTTTAAAATAACTTTCCTAAAGAGTAAAGCAATAAGTCTTTTCCTCAAAGGGAACTTATCTTCCTAGCAAAGTAAAGCACTAGCCAAGTGTCGATCCTTGAAAGCCAAAGGGAAGCGTAGTCTTCAGTATCAGGACAGCTCTGAAGGGCTTTGCACTCAACCTTGTCTTTTAGTCAGTTGCTCAAGCTGCTTGACAGTTTGGGTGTTTGGAAGGTGATCTGAAACTTTGAAAGCTGACCAGCTGTTATATCCTTGTTAGGATATAACCTGTGTAGCTAAGTTTACTGCAGCAGTGATCAATGTGGACATCAGTAAAGATCTAAATCCCTGCATTTGTACTTAATATTTCTAAGTCAGTCAGTAGAAGTCGGTCAGCAAACTCAGGCCTCTTGTAACCTATCACACTTGAAGTGATCACTGTCTTCTTATGGAAAATCTACAATAATATAACTGTGATACATCTTCTGTAATCTTCTGTACTTTCACCCCATTGGATTTTCACTTACACCTCTTCCTCCTTTTCATTCTCTGAGGAGGCTTCACTGAGAAAACAGTGTCCCTAATTAGCCCTTTTCTTTGCACACAGATTTTACTTAGAAGGAAGGCTTACTAAGAGGAGTGGAACTTTGTTATGTCTAATGATTGCCATCTCATCACCCCCACCTCTTTTTATCATCTCTTAGGATATAGAACATCCACCTGTGCGACTTTTGACAGCCTACGTTGCCTTTCACTAATTTATTGAAATCCCTCCTTCAAAACAATGTTACCAATCAATTTTCTACTACCCTGATACTACATTTATCCATCTTCCAGGCCTTAGTAACATGGCTGCCTTGTTTAGCAATCATTACTGAATGTCTCAAATTGTGCAACTTGCATACCATATGAACAGGGCTGTAGAACATCAAGCACTAATTTCTAACATCCCCACATGATGTGCCTTAGTGGTAGAAGAATCAGAAGTAGGGCATAATTTGTCAGCCTTATAAACCTCAGCCTTCAAAAAGCACCATATTTATCCCCCCTATGCTTTTGTATGGCTAAAAAAATGTGACTGGCAATTTCAAGGAATGCCTATGCAGTAACCAAATATTGGATCTCAGTATGCAGATTTCTGGGTATCATGTGGCTGGCCAGTAAAGTGATACTAAAACTTTTCTGCATGTTGGGCAATTATGCAACTTTTTGATATTTTACATAGTCTTGGTTGTAGATGATACCTATGCATACCTATCATCTTTACATGATGTTAACAAGCATACTGAACATCCTGTCATTCTCAAAACATATTTTTGCTATTTCAAGTGTGTTTTTGGAGGGCCTCACAAATTCAACCATCATTGAAACAATTATAGGCTACAGATAATTGGTGTCCTAAGTAAAATGGCAAATGAGCTCTGTTAGGATAGTGAGCTTTATACTTACCCAGTATTCAGTATTGAACTTAACTCAGCATTGCCCACAGACTTCAATATTTTTGGCAAAAGTTTCATACGGTATGATTGCCGACTAGAATATATATATACTCAAAAAGTGATGCTTTGGGTTTTGCCATTGCAAAGAAGTGCAACAAACTAAACTTCACTCATTTCAGTTCAGTAATCCATCCATCCAGTTTAGTAAGTGCAATCAATATTCAGGCTTTTTATTTAAAGGAGTGTAACTCATACACTAATGCCCTATTTATAATAAAATGTTTTACTTTAGGAAAGAACTATGTAAAACTACAATCCACTCTGCTACATGCCCCATGAAGAACTCAGCGTCTCTCCAGTAAGTGTTTTACAACTGTATATACTTATTTATGTTGAATTGTGTTAGACATCTACTATGATTTATGCTTTATTACTGGAAGTTACTATGGCATGCTAGCATTTTGTTTGTCTGCATCAAGTTGTTTTTAGTATAATAGTATGGTCTATTTGTATGGCTGCACCTTGTTCACTAATGTTATTCATGTATATGTGTTGTGTGTAGACAGCTCATACTGGTGTCTAATTATTTCTATATAATTGTGCTGTTACTGGTGGATAGAATCACATCAGAGACCCAAGACAGAGTGCTGCTTGCTATATTTTTATCTGTGACTGCATAACTCTCAGCTGAGGTCTCTTCTCACTGATGTTTTTCCAAATGGCTCAGTATCTGCATATACTAGTAGTTGGTTCAAGACATTTTCCTGTATGCAGTAGCTATTTGCTCAGTTTGTTTTTTGTAATCTTTATAATATATCTTTACCATCTCAAAAGTGCTTACTCCTCTCTGTACTCTTCTTTTCTAGACCTAACACCACTCTTAAGTATTCAACTGCGGTACCACCTATACCATTCTTATAAGAAAAGCGCAGTCCGGGTCTGAACTGTCTGCAAACAGCTAAAGTTAACTTTGTGTATGTGTCTACCTGTTTGAGCCAATATTCATTATCCCCTGGAGAGCACTCTGCACCACCCCCCTTACACACACACACACACAAACACACACACACACACACACACACACACACACACACACACACACACACACACACACACACACTCATCTTCCATTTTCTCTCTTATTTTCTTCTGTTAGCAAATAGTATCCATAACTGATAAATACCATGTGTTTGTTAATTTAAACTGAGACCACGGTAGCCTATTGATACAAGGTTATCCTGTTTTTCCACCTGAGAAATCGTTAAGAAATGACTTACAGTTTCAGAGCAGTCCTTGGTCAATTCTGATTGTTTCTTAAACACAAACTTGTCTTTGCTTTGGCTCATTAGCAGCAGTACAAAAGAACAGCCTGCTCACACCCATGTTCTCCTCTCCCCCTTCCCTGTTTATTACCTTAAGCCAATCCCAAAGTTAATAAATATTACCTGTGGCAGGCACCATTTTTAAAACTATAACCTCCCTTTGAGCACCTCATGCTCGGCTCTGCCATAGAACTTATTAAAACTGCCTGAACTGGGGCACAGCTAACTGATCTTTGTGGAAATACAGGGTACCTACCTGAGTCTTCACATTCACTATCATATGTTAATTTATCAGTTTACTCTGTTACCTGATTGTTTCCGGCTCCTTCACAAGAGCAACTAACAGGGTTTCTACCTGCTTCGCTTCCCACCCTGCCCCCTATTCCCTTTCACCCCCCAGTGGTCCTACCTTTATTACACTCACATACCCCTCCCATATTTCCAATAGCCAACCACGGCACTAAACCCAACACTACCTCCTCCATCTTCCCACTACTATCACTCCTCCTCAGCTAACATGTACAAGCATACCTTACCTATGCTCACTGCATGCATTCTAGTTGCATATCTTACATCCTACCAAACCTCCATCATTCCCCCACTCAACCACTACCACTGTACTACTACTCACACCACCCCTCATGTCTCACCCTCACTCAACTCCCCTTCCCACCAACTCAAGAACCATCCTTATGCACCCCCCACATATTCTAGCAACTATATTACTCAAACATAAAGCATCTCTACAACTTAGCATAGTAACCCTCCCACCATACCTATTACCCACAGAGTGCAATCATAAAGTTTCCTTAATAAACAAAGACATTCAAAAACTGAGAAAACTAATAACCTCATGCATATCAAAACTAGCCTTAAGTGGAGACATCCACCCCAACCCTGGCCCTACCATCTCCAACCCCAATCCTCATAATCAGACAAGAAACCACAACTTCTCCCATATCACAGCCAGTAGAAAGCCAAGTGACTTCCTTCTACTAAGCCTAAATATTAGAAGTATATCCAACAAAGTCCATGAACTCCATGCCACCATAAATTTGTACTCCCCAGATATAGCCATCCTAACAGAAACCTGGCTAAAACCTCACATTACCAGTGAGCAAATCCTCCCTACCAATTACAGCATACTAAGAGTAGACCGGCTAAACAAGAAAGGAGGCGGTGTAGCTATAATATTTAAACTGCATCTAAACATCCAGATCTTAAAATCATCAGCTCCACAAATAGGCAATGAAGAAATAATATATACCAACCTCAAAATAAGCCAAAACAAAACCATCAACATAACTGGATGCTACTTCCCACCTGGCCAAAACATCCCTCCACTAGAAAACCACTTCAGCTGGTCTACCCACCATCTCCCCCAAGAAACTATAATTTTAGGTGATTTCAATATTGACTGGCAGTCCTGTTCTAACAACCATCCAACCCATCATGTAAACCTTCATGGCTTCACCCAACTAGTCCAGTCGCCAACCAGGATAAATAAAAACTCCAGCAAGCACACTACCCTGGATTGGATACTAGTCAGTAAGAGCCCCCAGTCATATATAACAGGCTGCTTATCAGATAGCCTCAGTGATCACTCCCCAACATTCCTACTCAAAAAATACCTATACCAAGCCAAACCTGTCATCTACCGTCAAATATGTAAAAAACTAAACTTTAACCCACACACATTCATCTCATCCCTCAAAGAATGTAACTGGCATCCTCTAAAGTACCCCAGTCTTGATAACACAGTTGAATTTTTTGAATACTACCTTTCTGAGTATCCTTAATTACCATGCCCCCATAAGACTTTCCAGAACCAAAGCACAACCCTCCCCATGGCTACAGAAAACCACTAAGTCAGAAATGAAAAACAGGGATAAAGCCTGGGAGCACCGGCGCAAAACCAAAAACCCCTCAACTAGACAGAAATTCCTAGAACTACGCAATAGAGTCAAAAAGCTAATAAAACAGGACAAATTCCAATACTACCAGTCTGCCCTAGACTCCTCCCAACACAGCCCCAAACAATTCTGGTCCTTCATAAACTTCATCCTCTACCCAGGTAAAGTCAATACCTAACATCCCTAACTTCCCCGAAAATATTGCTACCTCATTCAACACACACTTCACACAAACCATACTTTCACTAGCTAAACAACACAACCCCCCTCTCCTCCAACCCACACCTTCAACTAGTAATCTTCCCACCACCTTCTTTTTTTCTCCTGTACCTACCTCTAACATAAAAAACTCTTAACTAAACTTAAGCCCACCAAAGTAGCAGCAGACAACCTCCCAAGTGAATACCTACAAATCGCAGCTGATGCTCTGGCCTACCCAGTATCCATCTTGATTAACCAATCTCTGTCAGAAAGTTAAGTTCCCACACTATGGAAAGTATCACATATAATTTCCCTCCACAAAGGTGGCCCCTCCACAGAACTAACCAATTACTGCCCCATAGCTATTCTATCTCCACTCTCCAAAATACTAGAGAGATGCATTCACTCTCAGGTCTCAGACTACCTCCTTACAAACAAACTCCTTTCCAATACTCAGCATGGTTTCTGACCAAACCATAGCACCACCACTGCCTTACTCTCCTTTACTAACACTATCCTTCAGCATAAAAACAATGGCTATCTCTCCTCTGCTACTTTCCTAGACCTATCTAAAGCATTTGACATGGTCCCACACAAATAACTCATCTCTGTCCTCAATAACCTATCCTTGTCTCAATCAGTCACCATCTGATTTCAGAGTTACCTGTCTGACTGTCAACAATCCATTCTATGGCAAAATGATATACCTCCCCAACTACCTGTCTCTACAGGGGTTCCCCAAGGATCCATCCTTGGACCCCTACTCTTCTCTATTTTCACCAATAATCTAGCCTCTGCCACCAAACATGGCACACTCATACAATACGCAGATGACTCAACCATCATCTGCTCAGCCCAGTCCCTACCCAAACTGCAAAAAGTCACACAGGAAGCCTTTTCCTCAGTTGAAACTTGGTTATCCGATGCCCAATTAAAACTCAACCCAAACAAAACTAAACTACTCATCTTCCAACCCACCAAACATACTCAAAACAACTCTCACTTTAACATCACAGCAAAAGACAACACCACTATACACCCAACAGAACACAACAAATTGCTAGGAGTGGAAATAGACAATAAACTAAAATTTGACATTCACATATCCATGGCTATAAAAAAGTCCACAAAAAACTAGGAGCGTTATACAGAAATAAGCAACTTCTCACCAAAGCAGCAACGATTTCAGTAGCATATTCCCACCTTATCTCCACCCTACTTTATGCCTCTCCAATATATACCAACCTCAGACAATGTGATCTAAACAAGCTAGAGACCTGCTACAACAAAATCGCCAAATTCATCACAGGGGCATCCTACCGTAGTCACCACGGTCTCTCACTTGCTGAACTGGGCTGGCTTGAGCTCCCTCACCTCCTTCAATGGTATCAACTCACACTCACCCACAGACTAGTAAACCACCCACTAAATGTCCTATCCCTCCAGAATCTACTCCAGCCCTATCGCACCACCAGACCACTAAGATCCAGCAACAAAAATCACTTGCAGATCACTAAAGCCAATAACTCTGCTGGTGAAGCACTATTCTCTTGCGCCATAGCCAAATTATGGAACTCTCTCCCACCCACAATTACCTCCGTACCATCATGCACCCACTTCAAAACTTTACAAAAAGGGCACCTAAAACATGCTGGCTATGCCCTTGCAACTCCCACTCTAATATCACCCACCCCATCCAACCACTACCTTTCTTTCCACCCCAATAACTACCTTGATTATAGCAAGCTCGGATGCTCATAAGCCTAGTACTTATTATACAGCAGGAACTTCTTATTGTAACATTTCTTAATGTCTGTTATGTACTTGGCAGATAATGATTCTAGTTGTCTACTGATGTACTATGTTCTTCATCTGTAACTATGTTTGTAATTAATTGCTATGTTAATCAAATTGTTAATCACTATGTAAATCCAATGCAACTACTGTCTGTATATTTTAACTGTGGAGCTTTTCTCCCTGGACCTCCGCTGAAAATGGAAAATCGGACACTCCCGGTCAACAAATGTAAATAAATAAATAAATAAATAAATATGTAATGAAAAATTTCCAGTATTTGACAGAATGCAGTTTCAGAGTTTTAAAGCTGTCATGTGACTTAGCGTAAAGAACAAATTTTGTGATGACTGAAAAGCCATAACTTACTATACACGTTTAAAATGTTTTTAATGAATCAAGTGTCATGTGAGTGGCTCTGTACTCTATGTATGACCTTTGTATCATTTTATGTCTTATTTATCAGTTTATGCATTGTTTTTACTCAGTCATTCTAGTTTCATCATATATGTATTGTAGTAACTTATTAAGTACTAAGATAGTGCATGGTAGTTTTGTAGTATAGTTGCAGGTGAAGCATACTACAAAAATGGTGTAGTACACCATACACCACACTCCAGATGTTATTTGAAATGTTGTAAACAAGTGATGCCATAAGAGATGTGTACAGACATCTGTGACATTTAAAAATGTTTCAAAGCTTTCCTTTTGAGTTTAGAAGTAAAATAGGGCAAGAAATAACTGAGTAGCAATGCCTACCATATAACATACCCATCTTCTAATGAAAAAAGTACCTTTGGAAATATAGTAACTATAGTGGAGCAATAATTTAAGTCATATTCTTTTATTCCTGAAAGTTTATCCTTTCAGAGATATGAAACAGCTAATAACTACCATTAGATAACTATCACATGATCAATGATTACAATTTCAATGTTAATAGATGCATTGTACTGACTCACTGACGTATATACATGATATATTTCTCGTGGTGCATTTTTTTTTCACAGAAATGGGCATATTACCAAGTAGACATTGAAGCAGAGGTATTGCATGCCCTACTTTATTTTATTTATTTTTTTGTTTTGTTTGACATTACAGAATATTTTTAAATTATTAAGAGTGCTGAACAGTAGCATGGACTATGATTAAATTACTATTGGATTCTCAATGTTTTTCTAATGTATATAGAGTACATTGGCCTATACCATTCTTATATCATGGTCAGTGTATTATTTTATTTATCACATTTCATTTGTTTAAACATTTTCTTTTCAAGAATTTCGAAGTTGTCTGGATTTCATTTGTAGAGGCATGGACTTAAGTGAGCAGTGTTATTTTTATATTGGGAGTTGTGTGGGTATTGTGTGTGTAAAATGTGTGAATTTATTTATTTATTTGCTTAATTAATTACTCATGATTGTTCATTATAATGAAAGGGAGATTTTGTCCATGTTTTATTGTTTTTTCTATGTAAGCACTAATTTTGCATCAAGGTTGTTTTATATGGTTTAATGTGATTTGAGGTTGTGTGCTTCTGTGTTTTTTTGTTTTTTTTTTTTGTACAGTGTGCTTCATTGTCCATTAAAGAACAGCTCACACGTGGTAGGTTTAGGGAAATGTTATTAATCTTGTTACTGCACCAATGATGCAGATAAATTATCGATGAGAGTGAAGTTTGAATATAAATGAAACATGTCTACACAACCTACTAGCTACACTTTTGTTCCGCATGGCACACATTTGATCTGGGGTCTGTCGATAGGATGAAGAAGAATTATACACAGATATAGACAGAGATGGAAATAATCATGCTCCTGAGCACTGAGTGAGGTTGTATTTGCTTCAAAGGTGACAAAGAAAAAAGTGAATTGCAGGAGTAAAGATGCTTTCAGTAGCTCAATAGGTGGTGTACTTGCATTTAATGCTGGGAGATCAGATGACTGTGGTTCCCATTCCCACATCAGGTGACTGGCTTCATTTTCTAATGCTGATAGTGCAGTACAGCATGAGGGCAAGCTGCACTCCTGAAAGCACCATAATTCTCATGAAATATTACACCTGAAATGGTAGTAGTTCAGGCAGATGCAAAACATCCCATGTCACTTATTAAAAAGTAGGGCTGCTTTATTTATATTTAAACATTCCTGCATTTGTATAATCATAGACTGAAATAATACAAATACCCATACAATATTTATGAAATATAGGATATATTTACAGAGTGCCTTATGTATTTCTCTACTCAAGTTCCCATTATATCCATATATTTACTCAAAATGCATAGATTATAATAAAAAATCCATATACGAGTGATTCCACCAATATTTATTGATGTCATAAGCACCTTGTTATTTTCTTTAACATTTTTGACATTTTTATAAAAATCACAATTAGTGCACCCTTTTCAAATTTATCTTGCACAAATTGATCACTTTCTCCAAAACAAGTTTTATTTTTTGCACTATACAATCACAAGCCTTATTGTTTCCTCAACATCATAACCTTGTCTTTTGCATTTCTTTTCTTCCATACACTCACACTTCTATGAGCTTTAATTAGTAAGGTAAGCAAATTAATCCTATACTGAAAACCATCTAGCTTCTTTATTCACTCATATTTTTCTTGCTAGTATTAATTTCCTGTTTTAAAGTTTCTGTTCTCTTCCATGGATCTGTGAAATAACAGCATGGCATTATTGTGTCATATCAATCCCTACATTTTTTCAACCTTCCATATATCAATAGTTCACTAAATGTTTTCTTTGATATACAGGCAGTCTCTCCTGTTCAAAACCCTAATTGTTCTAATACTCGTCGATATGGAATGAGTAAATGTGAGAGTTGTAAGTACTGTAAACATATTGAAGTATCAAATCACTTCACTATTAGAGGTATACACTACAAAATAAGAGGGAAGTACAACTGTAATTCTAGTTTCATAGTATATTTGGCAATGTGTAAAATGTGTCCTGCATTCTATGTAGGCAAAACGGAGCGGCGGCTCCGTGATAGGATGTATGAACACCAGTATGCTAGCAATAAACAGAAACAGGAAAATACTTTAGCTAAACATGCCTGTACTAACATAGGGCACACCTTTAAATTTGTCGTTATAGACGAAATAAAAACTGACATTAGAGGTGGCCCTAGACAATTAAAGCTGGAAGAATTAGAGTTAGTATGGCAGGTCAGACTTAATGTTTGCCATACGCCTGGCTTGAATGACACTTGTTTGATTTCTAGCATTCTGAGACTAAGAAGCCTTAGAAAATAAACAACAATAAGAAACAATATCTTTTATTCAATAACATATACACACAAAAAGTGGTTTTGGTGTTATTCATACACATTTCTTAAACTTACGAGTGTTAGTTGGTTAAAAAATTTTTCTATTTTTATTTCATTTCTTGTATGTATAAATATTGGGACGTGATATACATTTTTTTACATATACACTTTTTTACAGTTATTATTATGTTATAAGAATTACATTTGTTAACTTATTTATTAACTTAGACATATGGTGCGAGCGTTTGTTTGCGAATAGGACTAGAAAGTACATGTTCTGAAAGCATTTGACAGTTTTGTATTACTAATTTACTGTGTCTTTAAACATTGTTACTTGATAGACCAGCTGAGTATATAAAAGTTTCTGACGAAGTCTTGTTTTATAGTAGATGAAAAGTGCTTAAATAAATGGTTTTCATTTTATCGCCTGCTCTTTTGGACATGGTTTTATGTTACTGATGAAAGTGTAACTACTGATTTGTTATAACGGTTGGAAGATTTCGGTTATTAGACTTGTTTTGTGTTATTTTCTAAGTTTGTTTGCCATTCCTTTGGTCTAGTCTCTCCTGTTCAACCATTCTACCTTTCCATTTTATATAATTTTTTCACATTTTCCCAATACACTGTATTTTCTACAAAAGTCTTAACAAATAGAATACTAATATTAAAACAACCTTAATGATATCAAGAAATCATGTGGTTTAACCATTCCTATGCTCCCCTTTTCCAGTCATTACGTACCACTCCCCTTTTACCTGGATTCAGATTGGATCTCTCTCTCTCTCTCTTTCTCTCTCTCTCTGTACATATATATGCATGTATAAAACAAAAGAATGTATAGTAACTAATTTCCTTTTTCTTTGGAACATTATGCACACTATAAAATAACTTAGCCTATTCGTAAGGCTTTCCTTTTTTTTTTAGGATAAGTTAAAGAAATTCCACAACTTTATTACCTTAGTTGTTTTGTGAAATAATTGCTGCCATTTTGTCATTATAATTTAGTATTTTCCATATACAGTATCTTAGATCTTTGTGTCAGGTTATGCAAAACGCATACCAGCAATTTTAACCTTAGCTAGTCATTAACTGTTTGTTTTTTTATCCCTAGTGCTATTGTCCTAATATTAAACTCTACCTCCATTTAAACTCTTTTATCCATCCCTTGTTTCTTCCTACAAAAATCATACCCTCTGCATAAAATATTGCAATGGGTAAATTTCATCCTGCTCTATTTCCCATTATCCTTCTATTCATAACATTACTCTTTTCAACTATTGCATTAATTAATAGTGCAAATATCAAAGTACTCAAGGGGAAGGGCAACCTTGTCTTAATCCATTTTACATCTTAATCTGCACTCCCAGTCATCCATTCACCTTTTTTTGCACTTCTGGCTATACAAACAGTTCCTAAACTGTCAACAATATCATAATAGTTTTACATGTGTTCATAGATAACATTTGCACATGCTTTTGATATGTCATATGATACTATTCTACCTTCTGTTTTACTATATGATATACAACCTCCTTAATTACCATTAACTTTTACTTTTGCCTTTTCCTAGTATACCATATATACATTGTATTATTTTATCAAATCATTCATAAGTAACTTATCTTTTCATCACTTCTTTTCATTTTTAAACACCTGTGCCTATTTTACCATTGCATTTTCTTAAATTACAATTGATCTCACCCATTACTATTATTCTTACAGGCACACACATGCACACACCCACACATGTTTTTACTACTTTGAGTTATTCTACTCATTACACCCTGGTGATAATGCACACACAAAAATTAGTCTCACGAGTCCTCTTCTTGATCTTGTGTATGTAGTAATTATCCTTCCTACCTTTATTATAGTAACATCAATTACTTTTACCTCTCTTTTGTGTTAACACACACATTCTACTATGCTGGTCAGTTTCAAATAGTAGTATTACTTGATTTTTTTCATTTTTTGTTTTTGTAAAAGATAAATGTGACACCTAATAAACTTATAATGACTACACTCATCTTTTCATACTGTCTAAGAATGACTAACTTTTTTAAATCATCTCCCATCTATCAAGCTCCTCACATTAATTTATGGAACACACAAAATTTATTTTATATCTGTCAGTTAGCTGTATTTTCGTTAAATACATTTTCTGTACTTTCTTATTCAATCTTTGTAGTGCTTTCCCTACCACCTTCATCAGTTTCTAATACAATATATTTATTTTCAAAAAACATTTTGCATTACTTTGTTTCACAGAATGCCTATGTCATGTCTTCACCCACAATACTTTGTGCAGGATGCTGTTCATTATTTTTTTCTTGTCTATTTTTTTATGCTCATCAACCTTCTCGTTAATATTTTGTTTCTGTTCAGTACTTTTATTACTTTTACCATCGACACAAAAATGCCCACCTCCCATTAACTTGTGCATTTCACAAGCCATTCTATTATATTCTTCCTCATCACTTTAACTAAACTTTGGTTTTGCCTGGCTAAATATTAAATGACTAAAGTCAGCACAAAAATAAAGTGACCTTGACCAGTTCCAGTAAGTTAGCATACCTCTGCATCCAATAACAACATTAGGTAGATAGAGCAGATTTTGATGAAGTACGTTTACTGCAACCCAAGCATCCACCCCCCCGACCATATATTTCTGTCATATTTTTTTCTGTTCATTACCAACTCTCCATGATGTTCTTGGGTGCTGTTTCACATCTTATATCAACAAATCATCTGTTTTGAACTACTACTACTACTTACGGAAATTTAGCCGAAGGCTCAGGGAACATACCCTACTCTTTTCAACAGGGGGCTTGGGATCTTTTTTTTCCACTTGAGCTACCACAAACTCAGGCAAATGGCACCTCGGTTTAATGTCTCATCTGAGAGGTGACACACTCAGGAATGCTGCACACCCTAATGACACACTTTAGTGTCAATCATGTCCCAGCACCGAATTATGCCTGATATCTTCCTCAAAATTACACTATTACTACTAAACTGTGTGATATATATATACATATTTATATATATATATATATATATATATATATATATATATATATATATATATATATAGATATATATACATATATATGTCACCTTCATTTGCCTGACAGAAATTTCAGGCAGCCCAATTCCCTGACAGTTCATTTGTTTGACAGTTCATTTGCCTGACAATTAGAAAAAGGCAAGTAAAAGTTTTTTGTCCTTTTCCCCACTGTAGTGCGATGCTGGAGTTAAAATATATAGTTAGGTGGGGTGTGAGGGGCACAGCCCATCACACTGGTGGATGTGGAGGTGAAGCCCCCCACCTACGTTGGTTTTAGTGAATAAACAAACTCTACAATATAAAACCAAAGTAGGTGGGGGCTTCAGCCCCACACCCCCAGTGTGGGGGGGACAGACCCCCACACCCCCTAACTATATATTCTAAATCCAGGATTGCACTACAGTGGGGAAAAGGACAAAAACTTTTTACTTAGCTTTTTCCAATTGTTGGGCAAATGAACTGTCAGGCAAATGAACTGTCAGGCAAATGGGCTGCCTGAAATTTCTGTTGGGCAAATGAACTTTAGGTCAAATGAAGGTGACCCATGTATGTATGTGTAGATATATATATATATATATATATATATATATATATATATATATATATATATATATATATGGGTCTACCTGACAACGCCGAAAGCTGACAACGCCGACGATGAGAACACCGACACCAGAAGATCAAAAACTGAGATGACTGATGGATGAAAACCCCGAAGCTGAGAACACCGACATGTGAAAAGGCTGTGTAAGTATGCGGTAGTGACGGACGTTAGGGTTAGGGTGCGAGTAAGGTACGTGTGCGATATTGACAGACTCTAGAGATAGGGGTGGGTTAAGTGAGTTAGGGTTAGGGTGCGGGTTAGGTGAGTGTGCGATAGTGACAGTCTTTAGGGTTAGGGGTGGGTTAAGTGAGTTAGGGTTAGGGCGCGGGTTAGGTGAGTGTGCGATAGTGACAGTCTTTAGGGTTAGGGGCGGGTTAAGTGAGTTAGGGTTAGGGCACTGGTTAGGTGAGTGTGCGATAGTGACAGTCTTTAGGGTTAGGGGCGGGTTAAGTGAGTTAGGGTTAGGGCGCGGGTTAGGTCAGTGTGTGATAGTGACTGACCTTAGGGTTAGGGTTTGGGTTAAGGTTATAGATAGTTGTATATGTAAGGTTTAGTGTGGGTCTGTAAGGATTTTGGTGTGCTTGTGTTGTGTGTGTGCTTTTTGGACAGGGGATTTGTTTTGTTTGTTGATTGTCGGGATTGTGGTGTGTCGGGCATGTGAGGTTTCGTGTTTGTGAACTTTCGGTTATGTGGTGTCGGTGATTTCGTTGTCGGTGTTGTAGTGCATCGGTGTTGTCAGGTAGACCCATATATATATATATATATATATATATATATATATATATATATATATATGTGTGTGTGTGTATATATATATATATATATATATATATATATATATATATATAGACATATATATATATATATATATATATATATATATATATATAGATATAGATATATATAAAAGTTTACCATCAAAATCTCAAAGGCAAAATAATTTGTTAGCAAAAGAATGAAATAAAATTCTGCAAACAAAAACAGCATTTAAATGTCCAAATTCCACAGAGCAGACACAGGTTATGGAGAGAGATGAGTCACCTCAGCATAAAACTCAAATGTAGTTTAATAAGAGATAAGCGCTTTCATAAACAATGTTGCTTCATCAGATCATTAAATTCAGAAAACATCCTCCACTTATATATCACTTCAATCAACTCAAAGGATCCAACAGGAATAAAATCCATCCTGCTTCACTAGATATCAAAGACATTCATTCATTAACCATTGGTTTACCAAGCTGGAACATCACAACAGACAAACAACAGACACTCTAAGCATACATACACACACACACACACACACACACACACACACACACACACACACACACACACACACACACACACACACACACACATATGCTAAAATATTACTATCTCTAAAACTAAACAATGTAAACCCAGAAATGTCAAAAGTATGGATCAAAAACATATATCAAAGAACAGATATCAAAAATATAAACTCCATAAAATATATATATATATATATATCAATAATATAAATATGCAAGGCATATATGTATGACACTTATTTTCTCAGTCTACAGGCTGGTAAAATAGTCTTAATAGAAATGTGATCATTTAATCCTGAGCCTGCATGTGTCCTCAATCTAAAAACCCATATAAGTTCAACCTGTTCTGCCCTATTTACTATGTCCCCTTTCCTATCATTCTGCTGTATAACCTCCAAAACTAAAAAATTTAATTTGTGTTTATCTCCCATATTATTCATATGTTTGGCTACTGTGTTATATTTCAGGCTTCTGCAGGTACATTATAGGTGGTCCCTAACCCTTTCTCTAAGGTGCCTGTTAGATTTTCACACATAAAATAAAGGGCAGGATACACATTGTGCTAGATAAACCAAATTTTTGGTATTACAATCAGCATAAGCCATCAATTTGTGCTCCTGCCCTGTGAGGGGGTGTATAAACATATTTGTTTCTTCTATATGCTCACAAAACCCACAATTCTCACATTTATGTGTTCCACGTATATTCTCTACTTCATTAATGCTACCTGCAATCTTTGGATAGCACAATCTATATTTGAGTGATTTCTTATTCCTATAACCATGCTTACGTTTTTCTCCAACTAAATTTGCTATCTTAGGATCTGCTTGTAGAACATGCCAGTACTTCTCAACAATATTTTTAAGTAGCCGATCATCATTAGAATAAGTTAGGGCAAACCTTATCTCACCCAACCTCACCATATCCTCTCCCTGTTTTCCACATGGTGACAAAAAATATGGTTCTCTTCTTACCACATCCTGTTTCTTTCTTATATCACCTACCTTATGTCCTCTTTGCAAAAACTCAACCCTCATCTGCTCCAAGCCTCTATCAAAATCTGCAACATTCACCATTAATCTGCTGGTACTAACCATTTGCCCTTTCAATACATTGATGAAAACATGTTTAGGGTGCATACTAGTACGGTACACGTAAGTAGGATGGAAACAATCCTTCCTGTGCATCTTAGTATAAATTCCCAAACTCATCCTTAAGTACCACCACATCTAAAAAATCTATTGATTGCAAGGAGCATTTGGAAGTAAAGTGCAAAAAGGATGTACTATTGTTCATGTAATTCAGAAAGGAGAGGAACTGGTCCTGCATCCCTGACCATAGTAGGAACAAATCTTCCACAAATCAATGATAAAATCTGATAAATTCACTATATGGTGAATTCAAAATATATTTTCCTTCCTAGCCCACCAAAACAACATTTAGCCTAATTGTCGAACGGAAGTAATACAACAAATGATATTCGACATACCAGACTTCCAGTTTCAAAAGTCTGTGTGTCCTTTTACATTTTAGCAGGGGGGTAAGCCTCCCTGCACTGTCCATGTGAGGGGCTTTGCCCCCACACCACCTGAAAAAGGTCCAGTATAGATCTTCTATTGTGAAAAATAAGAAAGAGCTCCACTTTCTGACCCTCTCCTATGATTTGTAAGGGTCAGTACTTTGATTTTTCATGCTCAGAGGGTGAGAGAAGTTTGGTCAGGTCAAGCTGAGCCATCACTGTTGCGGTTCACATTCATTTTTTTGTGTCTTACATCTCATGTCTTACACTCTACCTTGCCCTCACACTGAATGTGCAGTGACTTCAACATCTGCAAGGTCATGCATGATATACTGTTTCATGTCACCAGTACAGAGTTTTTCAAAGTTGGAGTCTTTGATTTCTTCCATGGGCTTTAGCCCTTGTAGGAACCCCTCCATCCCTACCCAATGAAAGGTGGGTTGGCAAAACTACCACTTTTTTTTCACATCCCCAACAAACTCAGTAGGGACAGGATTCAATAAACAAATCCAAGCAACTGCATCCCATTCAGGACTCCATCAATTTGTATTCCTGTGTTTTGCAGAATATGCAACTCTCACCTTTGTGCTATACAACTGGTGTTTGCATAAGTCTTAACTGTTTGAAATGATACTTAAAAAGGCAGTTTAGTGGTTAAACAACTAAATGGAAAGGAAAATCCAAAAATAAATAAGTTTTACTCAATATGCTGACTATAAACATTAAGTATTTTTTCTTATTATTTGCGAAAGATTTTACATTGAACCATTTAATCCATATATGTGAACTTCGTATTTCAGCTCTGGTTTGGATTACTCCTCAAAGCAACTTAACATTTACAGTTGATGTTCTTTCTTTGATGATTCCAACTTTATTGATTGGGAATATATTCTTGTAAATAATTTATATCATTGTTTTATGTTGGAATCAATTGCATTTGTAAGCCCCAAACTTTACTACTTTCATTGAGCTGAGATTGTTTTCTTATAACGATGTGATTTAAAACATTTTTGACAAAAAAAGACATTTTAGTGCTATTAATATTTTTACAGATTTTGTTTATATGATTCAGTATCAGGAATACTAAAAGAATGTAGAACATTGCGTGTGCGTGTGTGTGTGTGTGTGTGTGTGTGTGTGTGTGTGTGTGTGTGTGTGTGTATAAATGCGCATGAGTGTACGTGTGTATGTGTGTGCAGATGTGCATGCCTGTGTGTGTGTGTGTGTGTGTGTGTGTGTGTGTGTGTGTGTGTGTATGAGTGCATGCATGCACGTGCCCGTATGTTTGTGGCAGACAACTGGAAAGGGTTAAAGTGCTGCAAGCATTCTAAGCAGTAGTTTAATGCAGAAAACTGTAGCAGATTTGACTTTGAGGCAGCTATATGATAAGATTTGGAGGAAGTTCCCTGAAGCCACTGCTTGACAGCTATTCAGAGCAAATATGTATATCAGAGTTGTGTCATGCAGACACTGTGCCATAGCTGACCAGCTTTAAAGTCTTCTGATTGAACATATCTAAAAATAGCAAACACAAGAGGACGTTCAACAAACAAAATGCTATCAGTGCACAATTCAATTTGTTTAGACAGCATGGCATAGGAAGACATTCTGGAGAAATATACTTCAGTCCTTAGAGTAGACACATTTAATTTCTAACCTACAAAGATGAAAAGTAGACAAAGTGTTATAGCCGTAGAACAATCATTTCATTTTACAGATATGAAGGAGTGTTACTCTTCTTCAGCAATTCTGCTTCTTTCATTTCATTTTGACCTTGGTTACCAAGGGAGATACATAAAGAAGGGAATTACAGACTCATAATATCAGAAGGAAGAGTTTGCAATGCAGAAGGACAAACAATACATGTCACAAAAAGATAATTATTATACTGTTTAGCTGACATCTTAGACAAGAAGGAATAAAATAGACAGGCTGTTGAATACTTTCATGACAGAAGGAAAAGAAAAAACAGCAATAATGTCATAACTAAATATGATAAGCTGTCTGGAGCAGGACAGCTTCAATTGAAGGACAACACTGAAGCTTTTTTTATTTCCTGTACCCTCATCCAACTCTCCGCACTTACCTGTTCATTCCAAATTGGTGAAGTAAAAAATAATGCTTAGAAATGGCTGTGTAACCTTGTTAAATTAAACCTTTTGGCAGTATTTTTTTGCTACAGCTGACTTATGTTGCTCTGAGGGAAATTTTTACATTATTATCTTACTACCTAGCAGGTTAACTTTACTTTTGGTACGTTATACTATACGACATGCTGTCACAGCATGCATGATTCTGATTAAATTCATTCTAAGTGCTGCAGTTTTTACACTAACAGGTGTGGCAAATACTGCATTCCCTTCTTTTTCACATTCCTTGATAGCAAGTAAAGCCAAATAAAAAAATTGCCTGTTGCAATATAAGACTAAAGCTGTCTTTTAAGGCTCTCTGGCATCAGACCATGTTACAGGAACTGCAAGCTTCTTCATACATTACTGTCAGAACTAGTCTTCCATTTCTAGCCCTGTCATTCTCTTGTCCTATATCAGATGTTTTTAAAACCATTGATTATTCCTTCAAAATTAATTCTGAAAGATGATTACTCCATTTGCTTACAAGCCTTTTTATGAAGACATACTTCTTTCACTTCCATTTGGCCTTCTCCTTCAGTATTGGGTTCTTGCTTCATTAAGCATATGTTTTATGCCCCATTTCCCTTGTAGTTCACCAAAATCCTTTAGACTGAATAACTGTAAATCAAACAGCAGCATACACAGAAACTGTACATATTGATCCAGGTTTATTGTGTATTGTTGTTTTCATTTGCAATCTTTCTAATTTGGTTTCCTGCTGATGCATTCTAGTATCTAGATAGCCATACCTAATGTCCTGTCACTCTATACGTAAAATATGGCTACATCATGGATAACTGTCCATTAAACTTTCATTCTGAGGCAAAGTTTTTTATACCTCTCATAACATGATATTACATTTTTCTCATTGTTGATTTTTATATCTGCTATGTGGCAGTTTTTACACAAGATTTTACTTACATATTCTTTGCATGTTCCACTATACTGTGTCTGTGTCACTTTTCTGAAACTGGTGTATATGAAAGGGTAAATAAAACTAAACTCATTTATTCAGTAGATAGTATTATTGAAAACTACCTGTAAAACAATAACAGAGTAAGCTAATATATATATATATATATATATATATATATATATATATATATATATATATATATATATATTTGGGGGGGCATAGTCCCCTACACCTCATATGGAGGGGGCAATGTTCTCAGTACTATTTTAGTGTTATAATCAGCCCAGAGATTGTTGTGCATTGTAGGAAAGGAAAATTCTTCCAGTGGCAGTAACTAACCTCAGAAAACAAACAAAAAAATTTAATGACAGTTACTCTTAAATGGAACTGACAGAGTGCAATATATTAAGTGAAATAAATCCATCTACCATAATTTAAAATTAAAAGGATATACTCCCAAAATTGTTATGCAATAAGAAAAGTAGAATAATATAAAATATATCAACCACCAACAATATGTTCTGTCTATTGTTGCATTTTACTGGTTGCATTCAACCAGCAGCACACTGCGACCTGAGAAACCCATAAACAATGTAACATCAGCTAACAACACTGACCTAAATGCTTCTGGATTTTAATGAGCTCTCTCTTTACTTTAGGCACTTCTCGCAGTACATTCCAAGAAGTTTAGTACCATGAGCATAAATGTAGTCATCCTGATCAATTCAAGCTAATGGATCAAGCTTAGGTTCATAGGTGTTTACTAGGCTAACAACCACAAGGGCCTTTTTAAGCCTAGCCATGCATCCCAAATCTTTGACAAGTTCTAATACCCTTGATAAGTGTAAGTATGAGACTGGGAGATTAACCCTTTACAGGTTACCTGTGTCCATTAGAGACATAGGTGGCAAACCAGGGATGAATTTCCCATCCAGTTGTCCAAGTTGCACTTGAGTTGGGTTAGGCAGGAACTCTGCTTCAAATGGATTGGGAGCCTGTTTCATAGATGGGGTAATCTCTAGGATACATGCCTATCTCTTCAAAAGGTCCTATTTATATCACAGGCATGGTTTAAGTTTTTAGAATGGGTAATTCTGGTGCTGTTTGTTTTGTGGATATGCAGGAGGTCCATCAGAGTGGGGTCTGACAATGGGTAGCAAACAACGACCACAGTATCCAAAAAGTTCTTTAATAAAATCTCTGACGTCTCGGCCAAAGCCTTCAAGGAGAATAAAATTGTATACAAACATCCACATTTTATAACAAACTAGTAACTCAATTAAACAATTAAGCAATTAATTAAGCAGCACTCTCCAATTGAACTCAGCATTGAGCCCACAAGGAGACATAGTTTTATACTTTAAAATAAGCAGAGCTTCTTTTTGCAGTAACACAGTTTTAACATCCTGCTGACAATACATTATTGGCTTAACTTGTTCTAAAATAGTGGCTTTTAAACCTTCACTATTTTTGTTATGACATTCTAAAAAATGCAAAGCTACAGGGCTTTCAATATTACCATTCTTAATGTCCCTTATATGCTCTGACAATCTCAGTTTGAAGGCCCTTTTTGTTTCTCCTATGTAATACATATTACATGGACAACATAGAGCATAAATAACCCCTACTGACTTACAACAAAACTGCTTAACAGGAGTAAACTTAACATCATTAATAAATGGAAAACATGATGTGATATATTTGCAACCTTTGCAATTTCCACAAGGGAAAGTGCCAACTTGGCATGGTTCTTTATATAATGAAGGTGGAGGAAAAATAAATTTACTTTTAACCAAAAAATTTTTTATATTTCTACCTCTCCGATAGGAAAATTGTAAATTAACATTCAGCCACTGTTCAACATTTTTGCAAGAAAGTAAAAAAGACCAAAATTGTTTTACTATATCAAGAAATTGAGAAGTAAAATAACCATAAGTGGTTACAAAATACATATTTTCCTTACAGTTATTATTACCATTATATTGAGCCACATTTTTGCAGGGAAAGTAATTATTTACACCATCAAAAAGCTTAACTCTTTTAACTAATTTATAAAAACATCTGTTTAAAATATCTTTGTTATATCCCCTACTCAAGAAAGATTCCACCAAAGTATTCATTTCTTGCTGAAAAATATCAGGTCTTCCACATAATCTATATGTACGTAACATTTCCCCATATGGTTGTTTTTGGGGTCTGACAATGTCCTGTATGCCAGGCATAGATCTCCCCTCAAAAGCCTGTAGGAGACAGAATACAGGGATAGGAACTTGAGGCAGTCTGCAGAGGACATTTTACTTATGCCCTGTATTCTTTTAGTAAGGATCCTCTGTGGACATTCCAATTGTTGGATATGCCTGGTTAGGTACATATCAAAGGGGGCATTGTACTCAATGATAGGTCTGATGAATGCCGAATACAGTGGAACAATTTCTTACTTGGACTTAGATGCCATACCTTTGTTTATAAGTCGTGCAACATAGAATGACTTCCTCACCACTGTAGACATGTGATGGTCAAAGGCTAGATTATTATCTATGTGTGTCCTAAGTCCCTGACTACTGGGCCAATTCTAAGGGGTGTGTTGTCAATATGATAGTTACCAGAGATTGTCTTGTCATGACTTCCCAATGGATACTATTATGCATTTCTTGGCATTTAATTTTAGTCCATGGCTCTGACACCAGTTGTTTGTCTGTGTCAGACCCTCCTGGAGAACATTGTGTCTGTGTGAAACTCAGTGACAGCTCCTAATTTGCAATCATCTACAGATTTAGTCAGCCAGAGACCATTGACATTGGCCTTAACTTCTGAGAAGTAAATGCCAAAAAGAAGTGGTCTAAGGACTGATCACTGAGGATTAGTTATTCTAACTCCTTGCATAGACTTCTTCCTTGTGAAGATTATATAACATTCACTATCACTACTGTTTAGTAAGTTTTAGTCTTTCCTTAATCCCACTAGATGTCATTAGATTATTTCACTGACTGAGATGGTCCCCATAATCATTAGCAACCTGTTACTTTATTGGGAGTTATAAATGCTAAAGTAGCCAATCAAACATAGGAATCATAGGTCATGGCCAAGATTGTGTCAAGTTATGTAGCAGCACACTATCTTAGCTCTTCTAAGTTCTATTACTGACAGGAAATTTTAACTTTTGGATATAGTTGACTGATTATTTTCAAAGATTTTCTTTTATTGAAGTTTTTGGAAGACTACGTTAGCATTTTATCTTTTTATTATTTGGAATTCCTGTCAAATTTCAAGCAGAAGGGACTCTCTAAATACAGTTCTTTAGAATGAGTTACTCTAAAAATAGCTTGCAAGACTCTTTGGTAAAAAAAGGAATTATAATCCTTACTCTCCAGCATTCAAGATTTATTGTTTAAACTTGACAAAATGGAAAATAAATTTGATACTTTTAAAGAAAAATGTTCAAAACAAAGGAACAGTTACAAGAAATAAATATGGACACAAAACCCAAACCTCTGGTATGGAAGAGTCACTGAGAGTCACTAAATGATATAGAAAAGTGAATTCTTACTAAAACAAAGCACTTCTTTGCTGAGCAAAATAGATGATATTCAAAACAGAACCAGAAGAAATAATTTGTGCATCTATGGAATGCCTGAGAAGACTGAAGGTGACAGCATGGCTAATTTTTTTAACATCTTGGCTCCCTAATACCCTGAATTTACCAGAATCATTCCATTTAAAATTGAAAGAGCACACAAGTCATTTCCAATAAGTCAACTACAAATCTGAGGTCCATAATTTAAAAACTGCTTGGACTAATACACCAATTAAATATAAGAACTCCCTAATAGGATTTGATAATGATTACTCATCAACAGTGGTTTCAAAAAGAAAAAAAATTCTTCCTTTAATAAGATAACTGAAAAAGAAACAAATGAAAGTGCATTTGCTGTTTCCGGCCAGATTGAAGATCTTTCTATTGGATGGTGTCAAAACTTGTATTTCCCTAGGCTTGGCTGTATCCTACATAATGTCTAATAACATCTTAAACCAAGTAGAAGGAATAGACTGGAACAGTACCTCTTTAAAGAGACAATTAGGAAAAATGAATGGAAATCTTTAGACCAGAAGAAGAAGAAGAAATTAAAAGACAAATGAATGTTTTAATATTCTTCTTTACTATGCCCTATATAGTGTTTAAATGCTACATCATTTTACATATACATCAGCTCTAAATTTTAACCCATATCTTTAATGCCACTAATGCTTCCAACAAGGAACATGAGTCTAAACCTATATGAAAGGTAAATGCTTTTCTATTTATCTTTTTCCTTTACCATTTTTCTATGTCATTATAAAACAAGTCACTATTTAGTTAAATGTTCTTGATACCAACTAAATAGTGATACAATGAGCACAGGACCCATAGCAAAACACTTGCTATCTCCAAGTAATGTTTTATGACAGATGAGAATACTAACATGATTAAAGGTTTAAATTCATACCTTACTTTGCATGCTTATTGGTTAGTTGCAATTTTAAACACAGCTATCTACAAATTACAACCGAATGGTAGTCTTAACATGAAATCTTTTAGAAATATCTATAGCATATATGTGGTCTTAAAATGGTTGCATAAATTATCATTTCTAAATATAATTTGCATGCTAGGTATAACCACAAATATAAATTTTCATTCTTTTTATTTTTATTTTATATATAATAGAAATCATAAAACCATGTTTTAAATAAGTAAAGGGAAAGTAGTGGCTCAGGAAATATTTATTAACTGTTGTTGAGTTTTTGGGTTGCCTTTTTTTAATTTGATTGCACTTCTTTTGATTCACAGAGAAATCTGTTTAAATTAGCTTGTGCCCAAGGTACTTTTAAACTGTTCATATAGACTACTTACTTGTTTTTTGCCTTCCTGCCAAGATTGCATGCTAATTCCATTTCATTTATTCTTCTATTATCTAGTAAATCCATTACAAAGGTCCATTTTACTCTAATGTATACAGTATGTCTTTGTAATGATGTAATCAGCTGAGTTAAAGGTCACATCTAAGTTGATTTTTTTCCCCATGCTTTTTAAGCAATAGATACATCATTTATGGCAGTTAATACTACACAGAAAATATATGTTATGTAACTTAACTATGTAAACAAAAGTTAACCGTCATACAACATTCAAATACCTTATATTAATAAAATATGTATTATAGCATACTTTGGTTATTAATTTTATTAAAAAATATATCTTCATACCTCTAGATGAAAAATGGGAGTTGTCTAGTTCAACTTTGATGCCAGCTGAGGGAAAATACAAATTAAGTAAATTGTTGTTGGTATCTATGTTCAACAGCATTTTGGTAAAATAGCATATGGTGTTGATAATTTTATCAGATAAACATTGTTATTACTGGGGAAAGTAAACAGTTAACAGTAACTATAAGCCACTCTTAGCTAGTTACATTTAATCTGTCATGCAATATTTTTTCAAGATCTAGTTCTGTATTATAATAATTCATGACATATATATTTACAGCTCAAAATAAGTCATATAGAATTATTCCTAGATTGAATGTGTGGTTCTTCTGTTCACATATACTTTCTGGATGTTTTATTTTTTATAAATGTTTGTACATAATAAACCTTTGTATTCCAATGGGGAAAAGGAATACTTGAATATTCCAGATTCATATTCAGCTTGGCTTTATCTTGCTAAATTGAACATGACAGATTACTCTATGGAGTCATTAGCAATTACAATATATGTAGCTATTGTTAATTTATAAGGCTTCTTATATGCAATTGTATTTATTATAGCTTCCCTATTAAATAAACAAAAAGTGGAAATGTCGAACGGCCAAATAAACGAAAAGGACGTTCCTCTAAATGAATATTCTGGGGGCCTGTGCCCCCCACACCCCCCACTAATTATATATACCAACTCCAAGATCGCACTACAGTGAAGAAAGGGCAAAATTTCCAGCCTTCACTGTACCACGATCTTACAATAGCCATATCAAGGAACAGCCTTTTCATTTATTTGGCTATTTGACATTTCCACTTTTCATTTATTTAATAGGGACCCTTTATTATACTACTATATTATACCGTTAAAGTAAATGTGTTCATAGGTTCATAGGTTCATAGGCTCATACTAGGCTATCTGCCCTAGGGCATTTATAAGCCTAGCCAGAGTGTGTTTGGCTTTCGCCACCCATTTTAAATTAATTTTGCTATGCCCTTTATCGAGGTTAGTATACTGTGCCCCTGTCTAAAAGTGACACAGAAGTGATACCCAGGGTAAACCTACGATCTCCCATCCACTCATCAAGATTCCTCTTGAAGAGAGTCAATGAGGGACTCTGCCTAACCTGGACTGGGATTTTATTCCAGAGTGAAGGGAACCTCTGGGTTATGAATCTGTCCCTTCAGCATGTCCTATTTATTTCAGTGCTGAGGTTCAAGTCTCTCGGGCGCGTAGCTCGTTGGGATTTGGATTTTCTGAGGTGCAGCATGTCCATTAATTCCGGGTTGGACATGGCTTTATATGTCAGGCACAGATCGCCTCTGAGCAGGCGGTATGCCACTGAGTAGAGCTGGAGTTTCTTTAACCGGGCAGCATATGGCATCTGTTTGAGCCCTTTGATCCTATTGGTGAGGTACTTTTGGGGTCTTTCCAGTTGCTGCAGGTGTCTGGTAAGGTACATCCCAAAAGGGGCATTGTACTCAATTATGGGCCTAATGAGGGATGAGTAAAGAGGCACGATGACCTTCCCTGATCTAGATGTGAATCCCTTCATGATTAGGTGGGCTATATAAAATGTTTTTCTAACCACTTTGGCCACGTGGTTGTCAAATGAGAGATTGCTATCAACTTGGGTCTCCAGGTCCCTAATTACTTCTTCTGTACTTAATGGATTACTACCTATGTGGTAATTTGTGGGCACTTTGTTTTTGCCAAAGGGGATGACTATACACTTTTTGGCGTTTAGCTTGAGGCCATGGCTCTCGCACCAATTGTCTGTTTCTATGAGGTCCATTTAGAGGATGCTTGTGTCGGCTGGAGAGTCGATTATGGTGCCCAGTTTGCAGTCATCTGCGAACTTGGTCAGCCACAGTCCTTCCATGTTGGCCTGTACCTCCGAGAAATATATACCGAACAAGAGAGGTCCCAAGACTGAGCCTTGTGGGACGCCACTTGTAACTGGTTTGGAGTCTGACATGGCTCCAGCAATTCTAACCATGTGGGTTCTGTCCTTGAGCCAGTCTGCAACCCATCTAGTGACATAGGGGTTTATATTTAAGCTGGTGAGCTTATCTATAATGCCCGATTCGGGTACTGTATAGAAGGCTTTTGCAAGGTCCAGGTAGGCTGTGTGGACCACCTTCCCCTCGTCAATGGCCTTGGTGACTGTTTCAAAGAAATCAACCAGGTTTAAGAGGCAGGATCTGCCCTTAACATAGCCAAACTGGGTAGGATCCAGTGTCTGTAGGTCCCCAATATCTTTATTTATGAGGTCCATGATGATCCTTTCCATAGCTTTGCAGACCAAGCTAGTCAGGCTTATGGGGCAATAGTTTCCAGGATCCGTTGAGGCACCACCTTTGTGGAGAGGGACCACTGTTGCTGTACGCCACTCTTTGGGTACATATCCTGTAGTAAGGCTGAGATTGAACAGTAGTTTTAGGTTTGGGTTTAGCTCTTCTTGGAGTTCATGTAGGATGCAGCCCGGGACACTGTCTGGTCCCATTGATGCTGTGTTTTTTGCTTTGGAGATGGCGGCTCTTACCTGAGCATCTGAGATGTCAGGGGGGCAGCACTCTGCTGGAATAGATATTTGCCCTTTTGGTGGGGAGGGGGGGGGGAGGAGAAGTTTGCATTGAACCTGTCAGCTAGGTTGTTGGCAATGTCTGTGGGTTCAGTGTATTTTTTGTCATTTTGGACTAATTCTGAGCATATCTGGGAATTCCCACCCAGGTTCCTAACATAACTAAAGAAAGCCTTGTGATTATCCTTAGTGTCCTGTGCAATTTTTCTCTCGAAGCTGGCCTTAGACGATTTTATGAGTGCCCATAGTTTTTTTGCTAATACTGATCAGAGATGCCTTCTCTTTTTGGGATTTTGCTCTATCATGTAGTAGCTTCCTCCTTCTATTGTATAGTTTGCTTATGGCTGGGGTCCACCAGACAGGACATCTGCCTTTGGAGGATTGGGTCTTGGTTTTATTTGGAATTGCATGATCCATGCATTCCTGAAGGTGTTCATAGAATGCGTTTATAAAGGATTCTGTGGTCTGGACCGTATTTTCCACAGGCCCGGAGGCTTTGAAGGATTCCACCTCGGTTTTGAGGAGTGTGAAATTTGCTTTAGAGAAGTTTTTCACTGTGGTTTTCTGGGCAGGGGGTGGGGTCGGGATGTGAATATCCAGTGAGATTAGTTTATGGTCTGATCTTACCAGTGAGGGATACACTTCTGGTCTGGAGCATAGATTCCCCATGTTGGTGATGATCAGGTCCAGTATGTTTTCCCCTCTTGCAGGAGTGGTAACAAGTTGTTCCATATCATTTGAGTTTATAAATTGTAGGAACCTTTGGGCTAGGGTGTTGGAGCTAGAGTAATACTCCCAGTCTATGTTTGGGTAGTTGAAGTCGCCCAATATAATGGTGTTTGGAGAGACCTTCATATTTTCCAGTGTTCTCAGGAAGGCCGAGTGGGGTTCCTGGGTTTGGGAGGGTGGTCTGTAGCAGGCTATAAACTGGAAGGCAGTTATACCCACTGTTATTTGCACATGGATAGTCTCTGATGCTTTGTGCTGTGCCACCAATCTGGAGGTGTGGCTATCTTTGACGAATATTGATACTCCCCCTCCTTTTGTGGTTCGGTCCAAGTTTTGGGGCCGAAAAGCATGGTATGAGGTATAACCTGGTAGTGCTGGGGTGCTCTCAGGAGCCTTGAACCAGGTTTCTGTTACTGCACAGATATCAATGTTCTCCATGCTAAGGAGAGTTTCGAGTGCATGCATCTTGAGGTTTAGACTTCTGGCGTTGAGTAGCATTACTCTTAGTTTCTTATCCCTTGTGATACCTATGGAGGTGGGATTGTCTTTTGAGCCTTGCCTAAAAAAGGCACTATAGGGGTAGCAAGAGCCTTTGCCAATATCTGAAAGCCCAGGGGTGACAGGTGCAAGCCGTCCCTAGCGAAGCATCGTGGCTTGTCGAGCATGTCATCCCAGGCTGACAGGCATTGGATCCCCTTTGAATGACACCAATACTTAAGCCAGTTGTTGAAATTGATCATCTTGTCTTCATATTGTGGCATCATTCTTGGTGAGGGTAAGATGCTACTCAAGGTCAGGGTCATACCGGCCTGGGCTACATGCTCAGAGAGCTCCTCTATATCTCTTTTCATGTAGTCCAGGGAGGAACGTCTCAGGTCATTCACACCAGCATGGACAATGACTGAGTCATATTTGTACTTGCCTTGGAGTGACCTGAGTGCTTGTGTTATGTGGCGGATCCTAGCGCCCGACAGGCAGCTCACTGTGACCTTCTCCTTGTTCAGCCTGGTGAGCGGGACATCAGTGTGCCTGATGATAGAGTCACCTATTACAAGTGTATCAGGTGTGTTGTTTAGCCTTAAGGGCTGTGACTGTTCGGCACACTGGCTTTGTGAGCTATGTGTTGCACGTGTTTTGTTTTGGGGTAGCGGTTGCTTGGGTGTCTGCTTTGGAGGTCTCTGCTGCTTAAGCAGATTTTTATTTAGAGCCTCCGAGTATGTTTTTGTGTGTTTATGTGTTTGGTTTGCTGTCGTGGTAGGTCTATGTGAGACTGGAATTGTAGTGAGTGTGGTTTCCTTCTCCTCCTGACTGGTTATGCCAGTACTGAGTTGAGAGAGCTTAGCCTCCAATTTGGCTATATGGTTGTATCTCTCATATGTGTTGGAATTCGTTGGGAGGAGGAGAGGGTTGTCTGTATACATGAGGCAGTTGTAACATTGCCTCAAGATTCCCAGATTCACCAGCTGGACCGGAGAGGAGATTGACAACTGACCTTTGGACATGCTAGAATAGTATTGGGAATTCCTTTATAACTGAAAAAAAGGGCCAATGGGGAACAAGTTACTCAAGGGGAGTTTGTGAGGGTGTAGTGCTTTTAATTTTTTAGTGCTGACTTATATAATTGCTTTAGTGAGCAAGTGCCAGGTAACTTAAATGCAATGTGTTACAGGTAACTTAAATGCAAAATTGACAAACAGTAACTTTATTTCAAGTGAAACAAGGAAATAAGTACAGTAAGCAATGCAGATATCACTAGGGATCCACAGAAGCACTGAAAAGCCGTGTTTTAGGTGGAATTAGCGTTTCAGGGAAAGAACAAGCAAACAAACAACAAGCATACAAATAAAGCTAGATTCAGCAGGCCTGGATCTAGTCTATGCTACAGCAAACAAGATGTACCAATTTCAGTAAGAAACAGTTAAAATGTGCAGGCACTATAAGCCTTTAACCAGAAATTCCCAGCTCAGAAGGGCAGAGTCCAGCCTCTCCTCCCACAAGAGTGCAGACCACAAACCTTCTTAATGTAAAATAACTGGCCTGAAGCCCAAGTGCATAAACCAGAACTAATACACTTTTAGAATAACAGACACTGAGCCCTCAATCAGCAGTTCCCAACTTAGAAGGATGTAAGCTACCTGTCCTGCCACCACAGTGCAGGCCACAAACCTCCCTAATGTAAAACAAATGGTCTGAAGCCCAAGTGCTTAATCCAAAAGACTTAGAATGATAGCTACACTTTAATCAAGTTACTACCAAGCAGTAATAAATACAATTGAATACTTTAAAGAATGCCTGGATTAGTGTTCAAGTTATACAAACAAAGCTAGATTCAGCAGGCCTGGATCTAGTCTATGCTACAGCAAACAAGGTGTACCAATTTTAGTAAGAAGCAGTTCAAATATGCAGGCACTATAAGCCTTTAACCAGAAATTCCCAGCTCAGAAGGGCAGAGTCCAGTCTCTCCTCCCACAAGAGTGCAGACCACGAACCCTCTTAATGTAAAATAACTGGCCTGAAGCCCAAGTGCTTAAACCAGAATTAATACACTTTTAGAATAACAGACACTGAGCCCTCAATCAGCAGTTCCCAATTTAGAAGGATGTAAGCTACCTGTTCTGCCACTACAGTGCAGACCACAAACCTTCTTAATGTAAAACAACTGGTCTGAAGCCCAAGTGCTTAAACTAAAAGGCTTAGAATGAGTTACACCAAGCAGTAATAAATACAATTGAGTACTTTTAAGATTACGCAAAAGCAAAATAAAGTAGGAAGAAATACAAATACAGTAAAAGCAGATAATTTTTTTTTTTTTTTTTTTTTTTGAGTGAGCAAATGAGTTGGGCCCAGGAGTTACAGGACAGAAACAAGTGCAAATGCAGGCCTTCAAATCAGAAAGTTGAGAGAGATGGAAGACCACCCAAATGGTCAATAACTAAAAATTCTGGGCCAGAACCACTCCTTATGTGGTAGACAGGTTACCTAATGCTTACCACTCCCACTGATAAGCTAGAAGGCTTCCCTCCAACACAGAAAGGCGTGGGGGGCTCAGAAGCTTACAAACAGTCCTGGATATAGCAAATCTGTATCTGGAACACTAATTACAGGAAAGGTAGGAAACAGGCTTACAATTTTTTTTTTTCAGAAAAGTAGCAAAAACAGTAGTAAAAACAATTCAAATGCAATGCAAGCTGGCACACTTGAGTATGTAGCAATATTAGTCCACACACAGTTTGAAAAAATGTAATTAAATTAAAAAGGACTAAAAGCAAGTGCAGAAAGGGTTTATTAGGTAGAATGCGGTAAAGAGATGGGACTGGGGGAGTGTCCTAGATCAAATCTACAGTGGGGCGGGCACTGCAAAAGCCACCAAATTTAAACTACAACCAAGATCAGGGAGGGGGGTGGGGAAGACAGTTTCAACAGAGATGTGAGTCATTTTACTATATCTGCATACGTCCCAAGTTATATTTACATAACTAAATATATTTCTTAGTTGTTATGGAATGTGGTATTAAAAAGTCTGTGCAATACTATATTTAGATGGAAGTTAATATCATATTACTACTTGAGATAATATATAGGTAATGTCAAAAACCTATATCTTTATATATTATATATAACTTTTGAGTTAATGTATTCATTACATTGCTTTCTGCATCAAGTGAATATTTAGATAGCCAGAGTGGGAAATGAGTTTTGGTAGAAGCTTTAGAGGGAACACTTGGATAGTAATGCGATTCAAGTGTGGGGTTCTATACCTCATTGTATGTTTTGATTGTTTGTTAGTATATTGCTTAATAATGATGTGTTTATATCTCAGCATTTTGGTTTCAACCATTATCACTTGCACTATTTTAAAAGAAACGTTTAAGTCAATTTCTGCAATAATATTTATGTTTTCTGTTACAGTAAAAGGTATACATGGCTAATTATGGATCTAACAGCAGCACATGCATGAAGTGTATTTCTATAAATGTTAATGGTTTGAATAACAGCTCTAAAAGAGGAAGCTTATTCAAATATCTTCAAATTTTTAATGCACAGGTTGTTTTTCTACTGGAAACACATCTAGTACATGAAGATATAAATAGATTGAGTTCTAATAACTATTCAGTGTTAATTAGTTCACATTATAAACAAAAATAAAGAGATGCAGCAATCTTATGGAAACATTTTGTTGTAATGCCCAAAGTCATAAATTCATATTATGATACCTGAATGTTCTTCATGGTGTCTCTGAAAATAAATGGAAATATTTTTATTTTAGTTAATCTGTATTGGATACCTGGGTTAGGGGTTAAAGTAGTTAGGCATCAGTTTGAAGATATTATACAACATTTTAAAGGAGTTTAATACTAGCAGGTGACTTTAATAGTATAATGAGTGATGATAATGCCAGTAAAAAAATACACATAGAAAACCAGTAATTTCAAAGGCACTAGCTGATTTTATTGATATAATTGGCATTAAAGTTATAAATTAATATGCTGATCCAAACACATTATTTTTTACACCCTATTCATATCCTCATACTACTTAATCCAGGATTACTAGAGTATACATTTCAAGAGAGATAATTGCATAATTAGATAAAGTAAAAGTAATTACACATTCTTTATCTGACCATAACACTATCACATTTGATTTGGAAGTGAATACAAAACAATCTGTAACTATCACCAGAATGCCATCATTTTTAACCAATTTAAAGGACTTTAAGATACATGCTTTCCTAGACATTAATCTTACTGATGACATTTCATAAACATATGTGTGGGACTCTCTAAAGTCATATTTATGGTAAAGTGCTAACCAGGTACAGTAATAAGAAAAAACAGTGGAATAAGGACCTTTTGGGCTTGCAATCAAATACAGATAAATTAAAGTTAGAGATCTAAATATTAGTTTAAAGAACTTGATGACAAACAAAAATATTTAGAAATTTTGCATCATAAAACTATGATTAATTTAGAAACAATTAAACTAAATTCCTATACTATGAATCCTAAGAACTGACATAGTTTAGCCAACAGAATGAAGAAGATCATTAAATATACCCAGATAAAAAAACTTTATATTCTAGGTACAAGGAAGAACGGTTCAGATTTAGATGGTATTTTAGAAGCATTTAGGAAACATTTTAATTCAATTAACTCACATAGCTCAGAAATAGAATTGCAAAATATAATAAAATCCTTTTTCAGAAAACATATTTGGAATAAACTGCTAGTAGATCAAATGAAGCTATTAGACAAGCCAATTACAATGTCAGAGCTGAAATCAGAAATAAATAAGCTCAAGTTAAATGAAGCTCCTCGAATAGACAACATAATTCCTGAAAGATACAAATGATTACCTAATGAAGCTTTAGTCATGCTGTTAAGGGTCTTTAGTTAAAAAATAATATCATCCTCCCTCTTGAAAATATACTTTAATATCTCCAATTCTCAAGTCAGAAAAGAAGACAATATATTGTTTGCCTTAAAGAGCAATAGCACTTTTAAATGGAGACTGCAAGATGTTTATGGCAATTTATGCTACTAGAATCAAAAAATGTCTACCTTTTTTGATAGATGAAGACCAAACTGGCTTTATAAAAAATAGAAATGCATATGATAATATTTAAAGAATATTTACACTAACTGATTATGTTAACAACACACAGCTTTTGATTCAGTTAAATTGGACTACTTATTTCTGACTTTAGAAGAATATGGATTTTCAAAAAATTTTGTACAGTTAGTCAAACTACTGTATGGAAATTCATTAGCATATATTACGATTGGATCACATACATCTAGATCCATTACAATCAATAAGGGTATGAAACAGGATGTCCTCTGTCTCTACTGTTTGCTCTGGCTATTTGCAGATGATATCTTACTGACTTTGAACAATAATAATAAATCATTACAAGTTTTATTTGACTCAATGGATCTCTTTCAGAGAATTTCTAGCCTTAAATTTAATGAAAATAAAACCAAGATATTGCTTATAAACTATAATATGAAATATATAAACTATAATATGAAATATATAAGTAAGAAGTTCTCTAAATATTGAGTATCAGATAATATCAAATACTCGGGCATTATATTAACAAATTCACATGAACAAAACATTAACAACTAATTACATTAATATCTTAAATAAAATTAAATCCCTTATGGATACATGGAATAGGTTCTTTTTTACTACTGAGGGTAATTTCTTTTCTCATTAAAACAATTATTTTCCCCAAAACATTGTATTTTATACAAGCCTTTTCCCTTCAGCCCTCTAAACTTACTATACATCAATTTAATGAATTAATGTTAACATTTTTGTGGTACCCCAGCAAGCCAAGAATAGCATAAAACTATCATTTAAATGATTGAGAAACAGGTGGAATTAATCATCTGGACATTGTATTGCATGCTCTATTGTCTACTATTAAAAGAATAACTTTATAGTTAAACACTTCCTATTCAGCCAAATGGAAACAAATTTTCATGAATATAGCTGGTTAAGATCTAATCAATATTTGTTGCTACAATATACAAAAAACTTACTTAATAATTTTCACTGGATGATAACACATTATATCTTATAGAACAAGAATAAACATATATGTGCCAAATATATTAACATTAAATTAACTACATTTATAAGCTTTTTAAATAAAAATCCAGATATCAAGGCTTGGTCATTTCTGCAAAATCCTATTGTTTGTACACAATACAATAGTAACACTTTGATGTCTTCAAAATGAAAAAGCTTAGTGATAAACATTTAATATATTAGTAGCATATGATGGACTTTGGAAAAGTCCTTTACATGAATCAAATCATGAATAAATATAATATAGGAAAAGATATGTGGCTAATAATGCAGGACTTAAGGCATTACATTATAAACAATTTGGAGATGATACATTCATTAATTATGCAACATTTTCCAAAGTTTATATATTTTATGATTATTATAGCTGATCAACCAGTGCAAGGAAGAGGCTATTTGTCAAAAGCATAAAAATTATTAAAGATTTGAAAATAAACCATAATGAAAAATGTTGTGATTATTATAAAATAATTAATAAGTGACTTCCTAATGAAATTGACAAAAACTGGTAGTAGTTTCCTCAAAACAAACTTCCCTCTGCTTACAGTGGAAGCTATTGTCGTGGAAATGTATTCATAAAATTCATGTAACACCCATAAAAAAGGAATTAATGTTTGGTCAAAGTAATGGATGTTGGAGATGTAAGTTAATTTTGAAAGCAGACTGGCAACACATGTTCTATGATTGTGTTCTACTCAGATCATATTGGGACAGAAGGAATTATTTTTTACAGACTGTGTTCAATGACAAATTTCAGTTAACTAAATCACTGATTTTGTTTAACTCCCCTATACCAAATTGCATTCCTAGACAAAAATATCCAATCTTATGGACCCTATTAGCAACTGCTTGCAAGATAATCACCAAAAACTGGATGAGTGAAACTTCTCCAACATTTAAAGAATTCAAGAATATGGCATTAACAGTTGCACAAATGAAAATGGCTACTGTCAAGATGAGAACTCTAAGAATCACTTCATACTACAGCATTTGGCTAAAAGTTATGGAAATGTTGGAGAAGATAGATTATAATACTTTATGAATTAGAAAAATTACATGAAGATCTCAAAGCTATCTATATGGTTAGACACATATGTAGTTTTATTCTATTGGTTTGTTATGAAGTCTATTCTTTTTTCTCTTGTTTAAAAAATTATGTGACTGAATTTATCAAAATGTATGTTTCTATTTCATATAACAATTTAGTGATTTCATTTTAAAATTCAATAAAAATACTTGAAAAAAAAAAGCATAGGAGTCATGGCTGACCTGGAAGTTTATTACTGCAGAACTCTAAAGTCAATCACTTAGTGCTTTAATTCCTGATGGCTATAATACAAGGGACTCAAACATAAAAAAGTGGCATCATAACTGACAATATAAATTGAGCTTTAGTCTGATGTGCTATATCTATTCATGATATTAAATGCACCTATCACAGAATATTGCATCCACAGCAAAATATAACTAAGGGAAATTACCATAAATAATACTTAATATTAATAATGGTAGAGAACAAAAGGTCTGAAAAAAGCATAGGCTGAAAGACCACTTTAAGAACAATAACTTTCTTTTAGGCGGGAAGCAAATATTGACCTTTGTATAAGTATGCATAATTGTGACTGTTTAGCTTCCAACATACTAATGTTATGGTATTTGTTACTTTTTTCAAGAAACATATCTGTTATTTTTGATGTGTACGTAATGTGAAATGCATAAGGAATAACTTGCATCACTGGATGACACAATGCAAGGTATTTATTTGTTTTTGTAATGAAGAAGGTGAACATTAAGTAATTAAAATGTATTCCTGGTGTACATCAGTGTTATTCACAAAGAGACTGAATAGGGCACCATTTATAAGTACTCTGTGGGGATTAGCAGAAGAGCAGAAGGTCACTGCTATGTTGCATTAATAGTAGGTAAAGCCAAAATTAACAGGATCACAGATGGGACATGGAAACAACATCTTCAGTTGGTGCAGTTTGAAAAACTCCATTTGGATTTTTGGATATCGATATTATAAAAGCTGGATTTTTTTAATGCTTAGAATCAATGGAATATCCTGTGTTCCACTATGATGGCATACTATAAAGTGACTATTCAGATGTGATAAGACCAATATTAGATGAATTTGTATTACAACAGAAGGAATACAGAAGAAGAGAGGAAGAAGAAAGTGTAGAACATAATGCACAAATAAAGAATGGGCTAGACACATGGTGTGACATATTCATGTCTGTACTTTAGTTTTCTGTTCAGTGGAAAGCTGATTTATTTCTGATTTTTTTGTAGTTTTGATTTATTTATTTTATTGTATTTTTTTTATTTTACATTTGTTGACCAGGATAGTCCGACTGGATGCATGTCCATTTTTAGCAGAGGCCCGGGGAGAAAAGCTCCAAAGATAGTTACCAAGCAAACAAGCAAGCATAGTACAAATTATTAAACACAAATTACAGACACTGAAAGTTATACAATCTCACAAACTTATAATATGGCTTAAGAATTAAAACACAAATGAGTTTCATTTAAAAAATAGTATTGGTACACAAATAAGACTAAATATTTTGTCAGGCTTGGAGCAAGGACATAACCACTGAGGCTTGAAATACTGCTTGAGAGTTTCCTTGAAATGAGATAGGGTAGTATTCTAGGGTAATGTCAGCAGGTAGTGAGTTCCAAGTTTTGCCAACAGAGTTGGCAAACAGGGAGTCACCGACTGAACTGATGGATTTGATAGTTTGTACTACCAGTCTATTAGATGAGCGAAGTGGTCTGAGGTTGGAGTGGGGCTAGATAATGTTTTTCAGTGCAGGTGTTATTTTCAGGTTGGTAAAGTACTTTATGAGCCACAATAAGTTGGTTATACTGAATCTGCCTGGGTAGTTCTAGCCATCCAAGTTTTTTTAGGTTTTTACAGTGATGTGTTCTATAGGGCAGGCCAGTGGCAAATCTAGCTATGTTATTATAGCAGCTAGAGAGTTTATTAAGTTCAGTTTTGTTTAAATTGTCAAGTAAAGGGGAGGCATAGAAGAGGGTAGAGAGTAGTTGAGAGTGGGAAATGGCAGTCCTAGCAGTTGGGGTTAGGAATGGCTTTATCCTATATAGTGGGCCAAGTTTTTTATTAATGGTTTTGATAGTTTTGTTGATGTGCACATCAAATTTAGGATCCTTGTCTACAATAACTCCTAGGAGTTTCGTGTGGGAATCTGGGGAGATTATGGTACCATTATTATACTTAATGGAGAGAGATAACACCTGGGATCTTTGGGTGGGGGAGAAAAGTAGGAGCTTTCTTTTGTTGGGATTTAAAATCAGACAGTGATCAGCAAGCCAATTTCCAACTAAGTTAAAAGTACTCTGAGTAATTTATTTATTTATTTATATTTGTTGACTGTAATTGTCTGCAGCTCTGTTTGGGAGGTGGCAGTGCAGATCAACATGGAGTCATCCGCATATTGAATTCAATTAGCATTTGGGATGACAGTGTGGAGGTCATTAATAAAAATGGAAAACAGAAGAGGTCCCAGAATAGAACCCTGGGGGACACCTAGGGTGTTGGGTAGGAGGTTATATAGTTTGTTCTGCCATATGTTGGCTTGTTGTCTATTGTGCAGATAGGATTAAAACCATTGGAGAGAGTGATTGCCTAGAGACATTGTTGTCAGGGTGTGGATTAGTAGATGGTGGTTAACCATATCAAAAGCCTTTGAGAGATCCAAAAAGGGCTGAGGATAATTTGTTGTTCATGTTATAGTTTATAGTATTGGAAAAGGTGAGGAGGGCTGTGGTGGTACTATGATGTGGCCTGAAGCCATGCTGAGAGTTAGCCAGTAGGTTGTTCTGGATTAGATAGTACAGAAGTTGTTTATGGATGCACTTTTCCATGATTTTTGCCAGAGGTGACAAGATGGCTATGGGTCTATAATTAGATAATTCAGTAGAGCTGCCACCTTTATGGAGGGGTATGACACAAGATATTTTCCAGATAGAGGGACTGTAGCTTCTGATATGGTCCGATTAATTAGAATGGAAATGGGGTATACTATAGTATCTGCAGCTTTTTGCAAATATTCAGCAGGGAGAAGGTCAGCAGCTAGGGTAGTAGGTTTTAATTTTTTGATTAGTGTACAAATTAAAGACATAAAGACTGGTTGGAAGATAAAGGAGGGCTGGGTACTGGGAATGGTATCCTGTATGTTAAAGGAGTTCATGGGTAATTGGCTAGCTAGGGCTTGGATAGTCTCGGTAAAGAAAATATTAAATGTGTTAGCGACATCCTCTGGTAGTTTATCAGCAGAGGCTAAGGGAGGTGGAGTGGTGGTTTGACCTGGGTGCAGTAGTTTATTTATACCTGCCCAGAACGCTTGAGGGTTATTTTGGTTTCCCTGCTGGAGATGGAAGTAGTAGTTTTGTTTATCTAGTAAAATGTATCTTTTTGTCTCATTCCTTATTTGCCAAAATTTAATTTGATCTAGAGGGGCTTTTGTAGCATGCCATGTAGTCCATGCCTTATTTCTGACTATGATGTTTGATTTGGTATCTTTAGAGAGCCATGGGGCACCTTTTGTTTTGGTCCTAGTGGAGCATGCAGGAGCATGAGAGTCAAGGATGGTAAGGAATTTATTGTTAAAGTAAGCAACAGCTTCATCTAGGGGCAAGTGTTTTAGGGCAGACCAATTGCGTGATTTGAGTTTGTCCTGAAACTTGTTAGGATTAAAGCTCTTATTATTTCTTAGTGTTCTATAGGTGGGCTGATGGGAATTATAGGTTTTGTGATTACAAATAAAGGTGAGAAAGTGATCACTGAGGTCATCAGGGATGGTCCCTGATGTAAACATTTGGGGTGGCTGTTGATTAGTATCCAGTCTAGTATACTTTCTTTATGATTAAGTTTTCCTATCCTGGTGGAGGTGGATATGACCTGTGTGAACCCATGCAGGTTTACATGGGTGGTAGGAGATTGTGAGGAGCAGGTGTTCCAGTCATTGTTAAAATCTCCAAGTACTATGGTTTCTTGTGGATAGTTATCAGGTAACCAGTGGAGGATGTCTTCTAGGGTATTGGTATTATTCCCTGGGGGAATGTAAAAGCAGACGATATTTATACATTTGTTTTTATTAATTTGGAACTTGATAAACAGTATTTCTGCTTTATTGACCGGGGTGGTTGTATGGGGTCTGAGGTAACATTTGGTGTAGATTTGAAGAGTACAGCTACCCCACCTCCCTTCCTAGTAGTGCGGCCAGTTCTAAGTATATTATACCCAGGTGGCAAAACTTCCTTATCTGATGTTGATGGTTTTAGCCAGGTTTCAGTTAGGCACAGAATATCAGGGGAATGGACTTGTAGGAGGGCATGTAAGTTATGTACTTTATTATTTATGCTTCTAATATTTAGATGGCTGACCAGGAGGGAGTTGTGGGACCTATTTTTAGATAGTGAATTGGTAGGGTTATTAGCATATGACATTGAGCTATCTAGAGTGGAAGGGCCAGGGTTTGGGTGAATATCTTCATCCATTGTGAGGTTATAGTGTGAGTCAGGAATTTGTTTATAAGTCTTTGATAATGTTTAGATTTTGAGCTGGGAGGGTAGGAAGACTTGACTTTTTCACATTACTGAGCTGTGATAGCTTAGCTACTGGTGGTGTTCAGAAGGGGTCCAATATTTGTCAGCCTGGGAGGACATGGTCGACAGACCACACTGTTTTGCCAGGGATGGTCTCGACATGTTACCTCTAGGCTTTCATGTATTGGCTAAAACATTATCCACCCCTTTTCTGCCTTTTTAAGTCATTGACAAACAGACAAACCTTCCAACATAACAACTATACTGAGGACAATCTAAAGGTGTTGCTGCTCAGTGCCATAAATCTCAACAGAGACTGCATTCCCTGGAAGCTCTCTTCACTCTGGAGAATTTTGATGTCTGTGCAGTCACAGACACATGGTTTAAAACCACAGAAAGCACCCTGGCTGTACATGACTATAATGCTTATCATAAATTCCATTCATCCACTGGACATGACAGAGCCATAGGAGGTGATGTAGCTATCTACATATAGGATAATCTCACCTCAAGATTGGTCAAACAATATGACATGCTAGAACTACTTCTTGTCCAACTATCTGTGGGAAAAATCCATTACAAAATTCTTGCTATAGATCCCCCTCCATGAATCAACATACCCACTCATCATACTTAGAGCTACTAGAATCACTCACCATTCAGCCAAATACCATACCTATGGGTGATTTTAATTACCCCTCCATTAACTCCGAGACATGCACAACCACTAACATACAGCCCCAAAGATTCCTCAGCTTTGCAACTTCAAATACCTTGGAGCAGCTCGTCTGCACTCCCACTCGGGGAACAGATACCCTAGATCTTTTAATCACCAATATGGGAGAGCACTGCTCCCCCCATGTGTGATGTCTTCATTGGTAAGATCAGATCACTAAGTGATTTCATTAAAAATTAAGGTAAAACTATACCCCCCACTAAAACCCCAAGAACTTTAAAAACTTTTCTAAGGCAAAAATACCACCTATTGAGTGACAGCATAGCAAGATTCCAAGCTCCCTCAAATCCAGGAAAGACAGTAACATAGACAGAGAACTACACTAACGACCTGTTTGACCACATAAACAACAGCATAGAAATGGCAGTACAGGACCAAAATAAGACCAGGTCAAATGTCAAAAGTAAGCCTCCCTGGTGGGCCCTTGGTGTTAATATATTGCATAACAAAGGGAAGAAAACCCTGTTGAGAAGTAAGAGGGAATGTGCACAACAGAGCAATAAGTTCCTCATTAGTTTAAACAAGTGGATCAAGGAAATAGTAAAGCCTCTGAATGTTGACTTTGAGGTAAAGATTGTCTCTGAAGCTACGGATAACCATAAAGCATTTTCAGTCACATCTGCAGTCTTAAGGGGACCACCCAATAATGTGTGGAATTAGTTATTGACAGTATCTCCTACACCCAGCCAACAGACATTGCTAATATGATGGGCAATAAATGAAGCTCAGACTTCACTCCCTCATCACCACCGGTTCTCTCCTAAGTAATACCCTCTCCACTCCTCTGTCAATTATCACTAAAGAACAGGTAGCCACAGCACCCTCAAAGCTAAAGACATAGCACCAATGGGGCCCGATGATATTCCAGGTTGCCTCTTAAATAATTTGAATAGTGACCTATCAGGCCCAATATGATCACTATTTAAACATAGCGTCAGGACAGGATTTGTTCCAACAGAGTGAATAACAGCATAAGGGTGTACTGTCAACTGACCCAGGAAATTACAGACCCATAAAATTGAGTAGTCTTATTTGTAAGGCCTTGGCATGAATAATCATGGACCTGATAAAGACATAGGAAACCTCCAAACACTGGATCTGATCCAATTTGGCTTCATTATGGGTAGGTCATGCCTGCTAAACTTGGTGAACTTCTTTGAGAAAGTCATTAAGGCCATGGATGAGGGTAAAATAGTGCACACCACCTACCTCGACTGGGCCAAGGCATTTCACACAATACTCCACTCACATATTATAAATAAACTCACAGAACTGGGCATAAACTCTACTTCACTGGACAGCTAATTGGCTCAAGGCCAGGACACGTGGTCAAAGTGGGCGATTCTAGTTCAGGAAAAGGCCAGTTACTAGTGGTGTGCCACTTCTGTTCAGAATTTACTTTGTAGATGCCAAGGCCAATGTGGAAGGGCTCTGGATGACAAAGTCTGCAGGTGAATGCAAGCTGGGGGCAATCACTGAATCCCCCACTGATGGAGATATCCTTCAGGATGGTCTAAACTAGACAAATGATTGGTGTCAGAACCAGAGCCTGAAGCTAAATACAAAAAAATGCATTATCATACCCTTTGGGAAAACAAATACCACTGTTAACTACAACATTAACAAAACCTGACTAAGAGTAGACTCAGAGGTAAGGGATGTGGGTACCAGGTAGATAGTAACCTGAACTTTAACCATCACATATCCACAGTGGTAAAGACGTCATTCTATGAGGCAAAACTTATAAGTAAAGGGATGGCATACAGATCTAGGGAGAGTATAGTCCCACTACACACAGCCCTCACTAGACCAATAATTGAGTACAGTATGCTATTTGTAATGTACTTGACTAGATACCTTTAACAGATGGAGTGGTCTCAAAGGTTCCTCACAGCAAAAATACAGGGTGTAAATAACATATACTATATGGATAAACTGAAAGTCCTTTCCCTTGCTTTGTTTCCTATTGACTGTTAAGGGGTGACCTGTGTCTGACTTACAAGGCACTCACAAATCCAGCCCTGAAGGAGCTGCTGCATATCTGCAAGATAAACAGTACAAGGGTCACCCATTCCAAAGACCTGAACCTAGTCAGTGTGTCAAACAAAACATGTTGGAGAGGCAGATATGTGTCCCAGAGACTGCCCTTCTTTGGAATTGGCCTCCTATTCACATGAAACAGAGTCTCTCCCTGGCTAACTTCAAGGCCATTCTTGATTGATGGATGGGGAACCATACATTCACACCCATGGTGGTGCCTATGTCCATTATGGAGGGGGCAATCTGTAAAATTTGCAAAAATACCCAAGGCATAGGCACATACTCATGCCTTCTTCCTGACCCTAGTTGACATATACAGGGTAAATTGTGTTATATTGGCTAGACTTATAAAGACTTTCGAGCTGTTAGCCTAGTGATCTCCTATGAAACTTTGAACCTATTTGATTCTTTATGTGCTGTGGAGCTTAGGAGTGGATGCCAACTCTGAACAAAAATGATTTTGTCCAGAAGTTGACCAATCATATTTCCTTTGTTTCACTGAAGATATGATGGTGAACAATCCTCCATATCCTTACTTAGTGAAGAAGGAACAATAATTTTTCCTGAAGTGAAGTGGGCCATTTCTAAATTGTAAATAATCGATGGAATAGCAGACTTATTTAATGTAGATTAGGGGGTCTGAACAAATGAAAGAAAGAAGAGGAGAATAGAAGAGGGGATAGAGGCAGATTTCTGTTATAAGGAGAAAAGAATGGCAAAAAGGAGTACAGGGTACTAATACAAAATACGAAAGGAACGGATGAATAAAACTAACTGCCAGATATTATCCAGCGGATAAGCAGGTCAAAACTTACATACACTGTAAAACAGTTAACAGGAAAAAGACAAACCAGTGCAGTAATCAAGTCTGAGGTAAGAGACCAATGACATAACAGTGAAGAATTCGATATAATAGAAGCTTGTCAGCAGCAGCTTCTCTACATGTCATTTGGGTGAAAATGTTTCACCAAAACCACTTTTGCAACATTGAAGAATACTCTTTTCTCAACTGTTGTACAAACTTGTCGGCATATTTAAGTTTGGGTGTGTCCCTCCAAATGTAGGGTACAGGAAGGCCTGTCACCCTGCAAAAATTGTTGTTTTTTTTCCAATATTGGCCGAAAATGATTTGGTGAAACATTTTTGGTTTGTTTGTTTGTTTGTATTAGGTGGAACTGTTGTCAATATACTGGCATGATTCTGGACATAATTAGGTAACAAGAACCATTTAAACCTTATTTTAGATGGCGAGCATAACACAAATACAGATAAAAATCAAAGTTATAGTGCTTAGCTATGGTATGCAAGGGTAGTTATTTTAAACTTAGGGAGAATGGCTTCCTCGTATAAACTTGACTGCATATGAGGAATTAGTAGGTAGCCCAGATACCAGGTCTGGTATAGAAGGTTACCAAGCTTAACTAGGATGAATGCCCTTTCCAATATATGGTCCACTAGACATGAGAAAAGGTTAAGAGAGCCTAGGTGCATTACTTGGTTTGGTGACTGAGGCTTCTGCAATTAAAAATGAATGTGCTAATAATTTATAAAACTCAGTGTAAAGCAACAAACAACTTTAAATAATACAAATAACCCACAGTCATTAGCTTTGTTGCAATAAAACAGTAGTTATTTATGCAATAACATTGACAAACACAGCCAGGCTACACAGAACAACCACTCACCTTGTCCATATAGGGAGAGTTGCGCTTATCAGTTTTACTCACTGCACAGTCATGCAAAAAATGCACATTTGAACATGCTAAAATACAGTGTGCATGATGATAAATCAACCTTTCAGCTTAGCTAATTACCATCATGTGCAATTAAGTAGCACTGAAACCCACAGATAACACTTAGGTATGCAAATCCCCCTTTCCCAGACTATATGAAGACAGATGTGTATACATACTTGCATAGACACTCAAACATTTCATGTGTGTGTGTGTGTGTGTGTGTGTGTGTGTGTGTGTGTGTGTGTGTGTGTGTGTGTGTGTGTGTGTGTGTGTGTGTGATTATTCTATAAGTGCCTATGCAACACACACACACACACACACACACACACACACACACACACACATACACGCATGCACACATATGCACACATTACAATATAGTACTTAGAGGGATTTTTCCTTAGAAATGCACAGGTGTATACAGTGTACATCGCAACATACAGTTCTGCATGATGTGCACTCTGTGAAAAGATCTTGCATAGTACAGATGTCTATGAATTGCCATATTATGCAAAAATCCTTCCAGACACAGCAGTGTACTTAGATTGCAATGGCCTAATTTAAATAAGACAAGCCCTCATACTACTATAGCTATCTATACACATATATATATATATATATATATATATATACACACACACACACACACACACACACACACACACACACACACACACACACACACACACACACACATTTCCAAAAACTCTCATGGCTGAGTCGCACAACCCTGCTCTACTAAGCAACAAATGGGTTTAAGGTTCTGGATTACTTATGTACTGTGCAAAGCACTTGCCCAGTTTTGCGTACTAGACATGCTGTCTACAAAGCACAAACAATGTCATGTTTATTGAGAAAATGCACTCTCTTACACATCGATAACATCAGCTATATTTTTAAATAAGAACAAATTAGACACCAACATGCAGGCATACAAACAGTAATAAGAAGAGCAAAGCACCTCGTCTGGTCCATAAAGCCTCTGACACTTTTGAATTAAAGCACTGACACTATACAGTGGTTAATGCAAAGCAACAGACTCTGGTAAAGACAAAGAGCTTGCATTCATTATTTCCTTACAACATATTTATACACAACAAAACACTGAGCAACACAGCACCTGATTAGTGACTAAAGACCCTGATTTAACTATTAGATTCAGTGTTAATGAAGTCAAGTCTCCTGGCTTGAGCTCAGAAAGTGGATACCTCTGGAAGCAGATTTTAATACAGCTGATCTGTGTTACTGTTTCTCTATTGAAGAGACAGTCAGTGCAATCCTCAAAACTAAGGAAACTTATGTGCGATTATAGGAAAAAATGCACCAAGTCCAAAGTAGCTGTAATATGGACCTTTGTGCAAGGTAGAGCAATCTCGAATAAGTGTCTATATTGGAAGCTTTGTGTTTCTAAAGTATAACCAACCAATCCACTTATACTGAACTGATGAGATCACAAAAAAGACCAAAATATGCATGTCTGCAGCTAGTAGGATTTGACTTTATAGGCCTAAATATAAAGACTTGAAAAGTAAAAAGTCATGGGAATTCAGCAAGTGTGTAGCTGAAACACTGTTACGTTTTCAAGGGGTCATTCGTATATATGCCAAGTGCCTCCACTACAGGAGGTCTATGGTATGCACGTATAATTCTGTGTGTGTGTGTGTGTGTGTGTGTGTGTGTGTGTGTGTGTGTGTGTGTATATATATATATATATATATATATATAGATAGATAGATATACATATATACGTACATATACACACACATACATATATTTATATATATATATATATATATATATATATATATATATATATATATATATATATATATATATGTATATATATATATATATATATATATATATATATATATATATGATCATTCACTCATCTGAATTTGTATTGTTACATTCATTAAAGTTTTAACACTTTGGATGAACAGAACATCAACTGAATGGAGGTAAGGTAACTGTGTGCCTGGGAAACTAATGCTGAAACTTATAGATATTCTGAAGGTTTTGGCATTAGAGGGTGAGTGCATGTGCTAGTATAGGTGGGTTAGAGTAAGAGTTAAGTAAGGGATGGATTTGTATATGTGTGTGCTGTTACGTTTATGTGTTTCTGAGCTGTCATGAGTGTGTGTGAGGTTTTTTCTAAGGTAAGGAGCAAGGTTAGGGTTAGGACAGGGTTAGTAAGGTAGTACAGAGGGGGACCCTTTCTGTAACACTACCAATTGTCAGAGAAATTATCTTTGAATGTGTGGTGGGATTTGGATGAGCATCTCAGAAATAAAATGTTAGCTTTCTTTTGTGATTTTTGAAATTCCAAGCATTGATCACTTGAGTGAGGAAACTTGTGCATTTTGATAAATCAACATATATTCACACACACACACACACACACACACACACACACACACACACACACACACACACACACACACACACACACATAAACATGTGTGTGTGTGTCTCAATGAATGTGTGCTTGTATATGTAGTCCGGTATCAGGTAGATTGCCTCCATAGTGGGGGAGCAAGGAGTGCCTTTTTGTTTTATCCTGTGCATATGAATGTATCCATCTCCATCTCATTTATTAGATTAGAACACAAATAAATGGATTATTTTTAGAATATTTTATTTACTTATTTTGTTTACTTATTTATTCAAATATTTCATAATTAAAATGAATTAGTTACTGATTTTCACAAAGAAATCATCCAAGCTGAGCTCATTACCTCTCCCTATTCACTCCTCCAATGGTAGAAAAATTGAACCTACAAATCAGACCAAGCTCCTAAGAGTCACAATAGACGATAGACTAAAATTTGATAAGCATATCTCCCTAACAATCAAAAAAGTCCATACCAAACTTAGCGGTCTCTATAGGGCCAAATCATACCTTATACACCAAGCCAAATTAGCCACAGCTAGATCTCACTTACTATCTACCCTCTTCTACTGCTCACATATTTTCACTAACCTACGCAAGGCTGACCTTAATAACCTAGAGTCCTGCTATAACAAAATAGCTAAGTTTGCTGCCAATCATCCCCATAAAGCTCATCTTTGTTCCTCTCTTCAACAATTCATCTGGCTGGAACTTCCCAATCTATTAACGCTAAACCAACTTACCTTTGCCCACAAAGTCATTCACAACCCCAGTAACTGCTTTGCATTTTCAAGACTATCCCAACCTAAATTTAACTGCAGGTCCCTTAGGTCTTCTGACAGACTAATGCTAAAAGTTATCCAGTCTCACAACTATCATGGTGACTCCTTCTATTCCAATAAAAGTGCTAAGGCCTGGAACGTTCTTCCTCAGCACATCCAAAACAATCCCAACATTTCTTTATTTATAAAAAGCCTAAAAGAATATCTCAGTAGCAACTGGCTCTGCCCCTGTATTGCTCCTGGCTTGTTTCTTTCTCCTATAACTTCACAACTCTCTTCTCATGTATCTCTCTTAAGCACCTTTAAGCATCTAGTGATTATATGACATGTTTTTTGAAATTATTTATTTATTTTCTGATAGATTTTTTTTCTCTGTATTACATTATACTATATGTTTTCATAACTATTTGTTTCTTAAATAATTTTGTTAATTGCATTTCTTGTTAATATTTGTGTTAACAACAACTTGTTTTCTTAAGTAATTGTTACTGTTTTGTTACTGTGTTAGAGCTTTTCTCTGTGTCTCCACTGAAAATGGGCTACTTGCCCAGTCGGACACTACCCAGTTAACAAATGTAAGTAAGTAAGTAAATAAATAAATGAATAAATAAAAATAAATAAAATAATGCATCATCAAAGCAGAAGACATAAAATAAAATAAAATAGTAATACCTATACGTTGGCATAATGGTTAAGGTAATTACTGTATGTTGGCATAACGGTTTAGGTAATTACCTCACAAGTGAGTAGTACAGAGTTTGATTCTCACTAAGGGAAACTGGCTAGGCTTAAAATGCCCCACACGGGCAGGTAGCCTAGTACTAATCTGTGAATATGCACATTAGTCACCTGTAAACATTATATGTATATCACTGAAACATTTACAAGTGTTAATTAACAAATCATGCTTCACCTCAAAGAATGTTAATTTAAAGGCATTCAGATTATCAGATTATGTGCATATATTTCAACTTGCTCAAGTTATGTAACATCTATTTCCAGTGTCCAGGACACCAAGTTATGCAACATTTTGTCTTTTATCTTACATTCACCACAGCAAGCAAAGGTTTAATATACCTTTGTTAAAAAAGAGCAAAATAACATGTACCCTCACATATACAACCTTTGTGTAAAGAGATGTGTTTCTTATAAGACAAAGTAGGTAAGGTCAATTAAAGAACAAGCCACATAAATTTACTAGGTACCTAAAAATGAAAGCCCTGATGCAGATGCTAGAAAAACAACATCATAATAATCAATCAAATCATTTCTGTGTTGCAGCGCAAATTAGCATTACAGATATTATTTTCAGGAGTTTGATCATGCAGATCTTTTAGGCAACATCACCATCTCAAACATATTCACATCAAACTCTAGTTATGGTGATCTTTTAGGTCAAATCATTATTTTTAACATAGTCACATCAACCTCTAATGATGAAGATCTTATAGGTAACATCACCATGTCAAACAAAATCTAGCACCAAGAACTGCCAAGTAGAGCTTATTTTACTTTGATGCTGTACTTTCTATTATTGCCTAATAACAAGTTGTATAGGAGCTTTATATTTTGGAATGTAGCCTATATAACCTGTGTGACTGAGATGTAGTTTGTCAGCCTAAAGCAACGATTAAAGTGGACTTTCCAAGTTAGAGAACAAACGTTAAGACAGCAAATAGGTCAGTAAGCAAACAATTTATGTATTTATTTATTTATTTAAATTTGTTGACCGGGAGTGTCCGACTGGACGTAGGTCCATTTTCAGCGGAGGCCCGGGGAGAAAAGCTCCACAAAAACAAAGAAGCTAACAACCAGTAAGTAAATAAATAAATGGGAAAACAAGTGAAGGGTGAGCAGTCTGATGTATATCCTAAGGAAACACTTTATCAAGACAATAGAGACAATGGTTAGAAAGTGTAGAAGACTGACTATAGCTTAAAATAATTCTATGTGGATAGAGAACATCTTCGACAATATGCATCCCTGAGAAGAAAAATTAAGACCATCCCTAGTAATGTGGGGGTTGTCTACCATCTTCTTTGATGCTGACACAAACATTGGAGCCCTTTAGAATGACATCAGTTATTGAGCCAGATGTTTGCAGTCAATTATTTTTCATTTGTTTTGCGACATCATTCATACTGATGGCACTGTACTGCTCAAGACTTGCTTCTTTCCAGTATCAGAAACATACATTGAGAGCTCAGCCATGCTTCTCTTTAAATTTTCCAAGGTGGAATGTACATCTGCAATGACCAAGTCATGTGCATAATTAGGGTGATGGGATCTAGTTATCCATGGACTGAACTTCCAGTCCACCAATGTCTTTATTCTTAATGTTGACCTCTTGACCATCCATCATGCATGTATGCTACATATGGGCTTTCCATATTCTCTTTTTCCTAGTTTGACATTATTTAGTGCATATACCCTGCTGTGCCACTTTGTTATTTCAGCTAAATAAAATGGTCCTATCATCTTCTGCCATCATCAAAGCCCTTCTAATCACACAGTGTTTGTTTCTTTTAAGTTTTCAATCTGATGCTATTCTGCTCTTCAGCCATTCCTCAATAATATCCTCCAACTGATGGCTAGCTTTGCCCTTTTCTTTCCCCTAATCTTCCACATTATCTATTCTTTATTTTTAATTTCCAGACTCTCCTCGTCTCCAGCATGTTACCTATGAGTACGTTTTTATAGCTCTCTGTTCTGATTCACCAACCATTATGTCTCCACCATTTCTTCTAGCACTTCAACCCCTGACTCTCCTGCTCGGGTATTATGTCCTTTCTTACACTGGTCAACTTAGGTTCATAGGTGTTTACTAGGCTATTGACCACAAGGGCCTCTTTAAGCCGAGGCATGCATCCCAAATTTCTGACAAGTTCTGGTACCCTTGGTAGGGGCTTGGGAGGTGAAACATTTACAAGCTGGGTCCTGGGAGATTAACCATTTATAAGCTGCCTGGATCAATTAGAGACATAGGTGGCAAACAAAGGATGAATTTCCTTTTCACCATCCAATTCAGCTCAGATAGTGGATACCTCTGGAAGCAGTTTTTAATACAGCTGATCTGTGTTAATGTTTCTCTATTGAAAACAGTCACTGCAATCCTTGTTTATATTGGTTTCCTGTGGGAGACTCTAAAATATCTTGATATGGCACCTGACCAATTTCTTCCTGTTTCACTGGTTTCCCCTTAATTTGGATATCCATTGCACTATCCTGTTGTGGTGCTTTCTGCATTAGAATTTATACACTGAATCCTTCATTTTGCAGGTGCTCCATAATCTCAATTTTTATTTTTTTAACTTCTCCATTACTAATTTCCTTTTCTACTTTTCCTCTTTGTCTTCTTATTTTTTGTATTGCAAATATTTCCGTATCAGGATTTCTTTGCCTGTATTTCTCTTCAAATACCTTTGGTGCTGCTTTTTTATTGGTTAATTTTGCTTTCTCCTTTGCATAAATATTATACCATATTAAATCTCTTTTTCTTTCCCATGTCTGTATTTCTTTTTCAGATGTCTCCTAATTTTCCTGCTTCACCTTACTTTGCGGACTCACTCCATCGTGCTGTAAAGCAATCTGTATTAGACCTTCTACATTAAATTGTTCACTTTGCAGGCACTCAATAACTTAAACTTCTATTTTGTAACTTCTACTTTACTAATTTTCTTTTCTACATTCCATCTTTGCGATATTATTTTTCTTATTCTGAAAATTTTCAATATCTGGATGCCTTTGCCTGTATTTCTCTTCAAATATCTTTGGGACGGCCTTCATTACATTGATTAATTTGGCTTTCTCCTTAGCATAAATGTTGTACCAGATCAAATCTCTCTTTCTTTCCCTTGTCCATATTTCTTTTTTATGCTTTTCAAAAATATGCAGGTTTTGTTGTTTACATGTTTGGAAAAGGAAGCATCTGAGGAAGTGCAAACAGATCAAAGTTTATTTATCTATCTATATACTGTTTTTCAAAAATCTGTTGTATTAATGAACACAAATTTTTATTTGAAGCTTCTGACAGTTTTTCCTGTGGAAGTATTTTTCTTTCCTCTAATTTATCTCTTAATCTTTCTGTATATCATGTGTCTGTAAATTCCAGGCTTTTTACATAATAGTAACAACACATAATTTCTTTCTTATCCTCAATATTCCACTCTATCGTCGCTATGGCTCTTCTTTGGCCTATCAGTTTTTGTGATTTTTGTGGACTGCTACTTCCTTCTACAACAGAGGGGACATCCTTCACAGGGGGCCTGGCCCCATTGTAGGGACATTTCTGTATTTTGAGGATTCTACACTGTCATTTTTTCCAGTCCTGGCACCAGTTCGCCTTATGGAATTGGGCACTTTTTTATCCTGGGTCTTGTAAACTCAGCTATTTTTTTTAGTTTTTGACCTACTTCTGTCCCTGATATATGCTATAGAAATACAGTCTATATATCACTGTCACCTTGGTGAGATTTTGTGAAAAACAGGGTCCACCTCATAAAGGTGCTCACCAAGACTTGAGGATGAATTAAATTTTAGCACTACTACTCTTCTTTCCTTGCTGACTTTTCATCTCTCCATTTGGACCATGAGTCTCTAATGATGACATTTTAGGCAAGATCACTATCTTTAACATAATCCCATCAGCCAATAAAGATCATTTAGGTAAAATCACTGCCTTTTACATAGTTACGTCAACCTCTAATGAGAAACTTTTAGGTGAGCTCACTACCTATAACAGTCTCCTTCTTTTTAATTTCTCCAAATCTTTTCGGTTTCTAATACTATGATGGGAATGGACCCCATTCCCAAGTCAAAGTATGATTAAAGCTCATGAATTTAGTATTGTTTCATTCTTTGATGTCAGCCAAAAGTGATATCAGCCAAAAATGCTTTTCGCAGCAACCGCAATGTGAACTGTAATGACTCCTTCTGCAATTTGTACAGGGTTACATGGATTGGTAACATATCTAAATATAATCATAGATCACATGAGCCTCTAATGATGATCTTTTAGGTAAGATCACTGTCTTTAACATAGTCACATCATCCTCTAATGATGAAGATCTTGTAGGTAACAACACCATGTCAAACAAACTCTAGCAACAACAACTGCCAAGTAGAGCTTATTTCACTTTGATGCTGTACTTTCTATTATTGCCTAATAACAACTTGTATAGGAGCATCTCTGATAAGGTACTTATATTTTGGAATGTAGCCTATATAACCTGTGTGACTGATGTAGGTTGTCAGCCTAAAGCAATTAAAGTGGACTTTCCAAGTTAGAGAACAAATATTAAGGCAGCAAAAAGGACAGCAACAAACAAAGAAGCTAACAACCAGTAAGTAAATAAATAAATGGGAAGACAAGTGAAGGGTGAGCAGTCTGAAGTATATCCTAAGGAAACACTTTATCAAGAGAATAGAGGCAATGGTTAGAAGGTGTGGATGACTGTCTATAGCTTAAAGGAATATTAAGTGGGTAGACAACATCTTAGACAATATGCACCTTGAAAAGAAAAATTAAGACCATCCCTTGTAATTTGGGGGTTGTCTACCATCTCCTTTGATGCTGACATAAACATTGGAGCCCTTTAGAATTACATCAGTTATTGAGCCAGATGTTTGCAATTATGTTTCATTTGTATTGTGGCATCATTCATATTGATGGCACTGCACTGCTCAAGACTTGCTTCTTTCCAGCATCACAAACATAAACTGAGATATCATCCATGCTTCTCTTTATATTTTCCAAGGTGGAATGTCTAAAGTCATCTCCTCCCACATCTGCAATGATTAAGTCATGTGGATAATTTGGATGATGGGATCTAGTTATCCATGGTCTGAACTTCCAGTCCACCAATGTCTTTATTCTTAATGTTGTCCTCTTGACCATCCCTTATGCCTGTATGCTACATATGGACTTTCCATATTCTCTTTTTCCTAGTTTGATATTATTTAGTACATATATGCTGCTGTGCCATTTTGTTATTTCAGCTAAATAAAATGATTTGTCATCTTCTGCCAGCATCAAAGCCCTTTAAATCACAAAGTGTTTGTTTAAGTTTTCAGTCTGATTCTATTCTGCTCTTTAGCCATCTTCAATAATCTCCTCCAAGTGATGGCTGGCTTTGCTCTTTTCTTTCTTCTAATCTTCCACATTATCTATTCTTTATTTTTAATTTCCAGACTCTTCACATCTCCAGCATGTTACCTCTGATGAGTAGATGTTTCTTCTAGCTCTCTGCTCTGATCCACCAACCATTTTGTCTCCAGCATTTTTTTTAGCACTTCAATTCCTGACACTCATATTCTGGTATGTTGTCCTTTCTTACACTGGTCAACTTAGGTTCATAGGTGTTTACTAGCCTATCGACCACAAGGGCCTCTTTAAGCTGAGCCATGTATCCCAAATTTCTGATAAGTTCTGGTACCCTTGCTATGGGCTTGGGAGGTGAAACATTTACAACCAGGGGCTTGGGAGATGAACCATTAATAACCCCCTGTGTCAATTAGAGACATAGGTGCCAAACAACGGAAGAATTTCCTGTTCACCATCCAATTAAAGTCATAGTGGATACCTCTGGGAGCAGTTTTTAATACAGCTGATCTGTGTTATTGTTTCTCTATTAAAGACAGTCAGTGCAATCCTGGTTTAAACTGCTATCCTGTGGAAGGCTCCAAAATATTTTGATATGGCACCTGACCAATTGCTACCATGTTTCACTGGTTTCCCCTTAATTTGGATATCCATTGCTCTACCTTTTGTGGTGATTTCTGCATTAGATTTTCTACATTGAACCCTTCACTTTGCAGGTGATCCATAATCTCAATTTCTATTTCTTTGACTTTTCCATTACTAATCTCCTTTTCTACTTTTCCCCTTTGTCTTCTTTTTTTATATTGTAAATGTTTCCGTATCCAGATTCCTTTTCCGGTATTGCTCTTCAAATACCTTTGGTGCTGCTCTTTTTATATTGGCAAATTTTGCTTTCTCCTTTGCATAAATATTACACCATATTAAATATTTTTTTTCCCATGTCCATATTTCTTCTTCAGATGTCTACCGATCTTCCTGCTTCTCTTTACTTTGAGGACTCACTCCATCGTGCTGTAAAGTAATCTGTGTTAGACCTTCTATGTTAAATTGTTCACTTTGTAGGCACTCAATAACTTCAACTTCTATTTTTTAACTTCTACTTTACTAATTTTCTTTTCTACATTCCATCTTTATGATATTATGTTTCTTATTGTGAAATTGTCCATATCTGGATGCCTTTGCCTGTATTTCTCTTCAAATATCTTTGGGGCTGCCTTCTTTATATTGATTAATTTGGCTTTCTCCTTAGCATAAATATTGCACCATATCTAATCTCTCTTTCTTTCACATGTCCATATTTCTTTTTTTATGCTTTTCAAAAATATGTAGGTTTTGTTTTTTACATGTTTGAACTTCCTCAGATGCTTCCTTTTCCAAACAGATCAAAGTTTATTTATCTATATTCTGTTTTTCAAAAATCTGTTGTATTAATGGACACATTTTTTTTATTTGAAGCTTCTGACAGTTTTTCCTGTGGAAGTATTTTTCTTTCCTCTAATTTATCTCTTAATCTCTCTGTATATCATGTGTCTGGAAATTCCAGGCTTTTTACATAATAGTAACAACACATAATTTCTTTCTTATCCTCAATATTCCACTCTATCGTCTTTATGGCTCTTCTTTGGCCTATCAGATTTTGTGATTTTTGTGAAATACTACTTCCTTCTACATCAGGGAGACCATCCTCTCCCTGGACCTGGCCTGGCCCTATTGTAGGGATGTTTCTATATTTTGAGGATTCTATACTATTATTTTTTCCAGACCTGGGACCAGTTCACCTACCAGGATTGGGCAATTTTTTATCCTGGGTCTTGTGCGCCAGCTATCTTTTTTTGTTTTTGACCTACTTCTGTCCATGATATATGCTATATAAATGCAGTCTATATATCAGTGTCACCTTGGTGAGATTTTGTGAAAAACAGGGTCCACCTCATGAAGGTACTCACCAAGACTTGAGGATGAATTCAATTTCAGCACTACTACTCTCCTTTGCTTCCTGACTTTTCTACTCTCCATTCGGACCCTGAGCCTCTAATGATGACATTTTAGGTAAGATCCCTATCTTTACCATAGCCCAATCAGCCACTAATGATGAAGATCATTTAAGTAAAATCACTGTCTTTAAGATAGTTACGTCAACCTCTGATGATGAGGAACTGTTAGGTAAGCTCACTATCTTTAACATAGTCTCTCCCTTTTTAATTTCTCCAAATCATTTTGGTTTCTAATACTATGATGGGAATGGACCCCATTCCTAAGTCAAAGTATGATTAAAGTTCATAAAATTAGTATTGTTTCATCCTTTGATGCCAGCCAAAAGTGCTCTTCGCAGCACCCACAATGCACCCAGTAATGACTCCTTCTCCAATTTGTACAGGGTTACATGGATTGGTAACATATCTAAATACCATTGTAGCTCACATGAGCCTCTAATGATGATCTTTTAGGTAAAATCACTATCTTTATCACAGTCCCATCAGCTACTAATGGTGAAGATCATTTAGGTAAGATCACTGTCTTTAGCATAGTCACATTAACCTCTAATGATGAAGATTTTGTAGGTAACATCACCATGTCAAATAAAATCTAGTACCAAGAACTGACAAGTAGAGCTTATTTCACTTCGATGCTGTACTTTCTATTATTGCCTAATAACAACTTGTATAGGAGCATCTCTGATAAGGTATTTATATTTTGGAATGTAGCCTATATAACCTGTGTGTCTGAGATGTAGCCTAAAGCAACAATTAAAGTGGACTTTCCAAGTTAGAGAACAAACATTAAGGCAGCAAATAGGTCAGCAACAAACAAGGAAGCTAACAACCAGTAAGCAAATAAATAAACGGGCTGACAAGTGAAGGGTGAGCAGTCTTAGGTATATCCTAAGGAAACACTTTATCAAGACAATAGAGACAATGGTTAGAAGGCGTAAAAGACTAACTAAAGCTTAAATAAGTACTATGTGGGTAGAGAACATCTTATACAATATGCACCCTTGAGAAGGGAAATTAAGACCATCCCTAGTAATATGGGGTTTGTCTACCATCTCCTTTGACGTTGACACAAACATTGGACCCCTTTAGAATGGCATCAGTTATTGAGCCAGATGTTTGCAGTCAATTATTTTTCATTTGTATTGTGGCATCATTCATATTGATGGCACTGTACTGCTCAAGACTTGCTTCTTTCCAGCATCAGAAATATACACTGAGAGCTCATCCATGCTTCTTTTTATATTTTCCAAGGTGGAATGTCTAATGTCATTGACTATCACGTCTGCAATGACCAGCTCGTGTGCATAATTGGGGTGATGGGATCTAGTGATCCATGGTATGACCTTCCAGTCCACCAATGTTTTTATTCTTAATGTTGACCTGTTGACCATCCCTCATGCCTGTATGCTACATATTGATTTTTCACATTCTCTTCTTTCTAGTTTGACATTATTAAATGCATATATGCTGCTGTACCCATTTCTTATTTCAGCTGAGCAAAATTGTCCTGTCATCTTCTGCGAGCATCAAAGCCCTTTAAATCACACTGTGTTTGTTTCTTTTAAGTTTTTAATCTGATGCTATTCTGCTCTTCAGCCCTTCCTCAATAATCTCCTCCAACTGATGGCTGGCTTTGTCCTTTTCTTTCCCCTAATCTTACACAGTATCTGTTCTTTATTTTTAATTTCCAGACTCTCCACCTCTCCAGCATGTTACCACTAATAAGTAGATGTTTCTTCTAGCTCTCTGCTCTGATCCACCAACCATTCTGTCATCAACATTTCTTCCAGCACTTCAATTCCTGACTCTCCTACTCTGGTATTATGTCCTTTTTTACACTCGCCAGCTTAGGTTCATTGGTGTTTACTAGGCTATCGACCACAAGGGCCTCTTTTAGCCAAGCCAAGTATCCCAAATTTCTGGCAAGTTCTAGTTCCCTTGGTAGGGGCTTGGGAGGAGAAACATTTACAAGCAGGGGCCTGGGAGATGAACCATTTATAAGCTGTTTGTGTCAATTAGAGACATAGGTGCCAAACAAGTGATGAATTTCTTGTTTGCCATCCAATTGTCCAAGTTACACTTGAATTAGGTTAGGGAGTAACTCTGCTTCACATGGATGGGGAGCCTGGTCCAGAGAAGGGGTAGTCACTGGGATACATACCTGTCAATTCCAGCAGGTCCTATTTATATCACAGGTGAAGATTAAGTCTTTAGAATTAGTAATTCTTTTAATGGGGAGCCTGTGTGGACATTCCAGTTGTTGGATATACCTGGCTGGGTTCATACCAAAGGGGACATTGTACTCAATGATAGGTCTGATGAATGCCGAATACAGTGGAACAATGATTTCCTTGGACCTAGATGTAATACCTTTGTTTATATGTTGCACAAGACAGAAATATTTGCTCACTACTTTAGACACATGTTTGTCAAAGGCTAGATTATTGTATGTGTATCCTCAAGTCATGACTGGGTGTGTTGTCAATATGATAGGTACCAGGGGTGAATGACTTCCTGAAGGATACTATTTTAGTCTATGGCTCTGGCACCAGTTTTTGGTCTGTGTCAGACCACCTGAAAAACATTTATGTCAGTGTGAGATTCAATGACAGCTCTTACTTTGCAATCATCAATTTAGTCAGCCAGAAGCCATTGACCTTGGCCTTGACTTCATAGAGATAAATGGCAAAATGGAGCGGACTCAGGACTGATCCCTGAGGTACTCCACATTTCACCAGTCTCTCTGTAGAGGTGGACTCCCAAGTACAACCTTCCTGGGTCCTGTCAGTGAACCAGCTGGCTATCCACTGGGTGACATAAGGGTTTGTACCTAACCTCTTAAATTTGTTAACAACTCCTTAGCATGGGATTGTGTTAAAGGCCTTGGCCAGGTCAAGGTATGTACTGTGAACCACTTTGCTCTCATCCATTGCTTTGGTGACCTTCTGAAAGAAGTCCACCAGGTTGATTAGGCATGACCTGACCTTGATGAAACTAAATTGGGCTGGATTTGGGTCCAGTGTCTGCAGGTTTCCTGTGTCATTACTGATCATATCCATGATAATGCTTTCCATGGTTTTGCATATGAGACTAGCGAGACTTATGGGTCTGTAGTTTCCACAGTCTGTAGATGGCTCACCTTTGTGCAGAGTGATGACTGTTGCTGCTCTCCATTCATGAGGCATGAAGCTTGTTTGGAGGCTACAGTTAGATAGCAATTCCAGAGGACCTGATAGATCATGATTCATGCTATTTAGAAGGCATCCTGGGAAATTGTCTAGGTCCATTGATGCAGTGTTCTTGGCCTTAGACAGAACATTAAAGACCTGTTTCCTAGTGATAGCACAAAGAGTTATATTTGATGGTATTTCCTCAGGGAAGGTTGATGGGGAGACAGAGGTAAAGTTGGAGCTGAATTTGTCAGCCAGAAGGTTTGCTATATCTTTTGGTTCAGTATAGGTGGCTCCATTTACAATGAGCTCCACACACAAGTTGTGGACATAGCTAAAGATTGCCTTGTGGTTGCCCTTGGCTGGGAGGCCAAACTTACCTCAAATCTGGCTTTATTAGACGTTATTTATCCTCTGAGTTTTTTGTTTAGTTTGATGAGAGTGCTTTTATCCTGCTAAGGACTGCACATCCTAATTTTTGCAATGATTTTCTTCCTTCTGTTATACAGCCTATTGTAATGTGATTCGACCAGGGTGGCTTGTTTTTTGAGTTACTTCTGTACTTCTTCCTGGTGGGTACAGCTGCCTCTAGGCAGCTATTAACATGTTCTATAGGATTTCTGTGAACAGTTCAGCATAGGCAGCAGTATTCTCAGAGTTTATGGGGGCCTTAAATTCTTAAATTTTGCCAGGGTATCACTTAATAGTAGGAAGTTAGCCATAGAGTAGTTTCTGAATATTCCAAGACTAGTTGGGCTTCCAGGTTTTATTTTAACTTCAAAAGAAACCATTTTGTCGTCTGACCTTACCAGAGAAGACATTACCCTAGGGGGTGTGCAGCACTCTCCCATATTAGTGAGGACCAGATCCAGTATGGGTGCACCCCCTCGTTGGTGTATTGACAATCTGGTCCAGGGAGTTTGTGTTTACAAAATCCAGAAGTCTCTGTGCCTGTACGTCTGGTGTCATATGATTCCCAGTTAACAGTGAAGTAATAAGTTGCCCATGAATATGGTATTGGGTTGGATTGTGAGTGTTTCCAATAAATTTAAATACATGATATGAGTTTTCTGGGTCATAGAGGGGGGTCTATAGCTTGCAAGGAATTGATACTGGTTTTTGCCTGTGGTAAGGTGAACATGGAGAAGCTCAAGTGCATTGTCCTTTTTGACCAGCCTTTAGTCCCTGTCTGTGTAGTAGTTGGTCTAAATGTGTGGAAGGCATTATAACCTTGCACTGTTGGTATGCTCTCTGCAGCTTTAAACCATGTCTCACTGACCAAACAGACATCAGCGTTCTCTAGGGTAAAGAGAGCTACTAGGGAGTGGAGTTTTTTGTATAGACTCCTAGCATTGAGCAGTAACACCTTTAGATTTTCTTGGTTTTGATTTGCTATCTCAGAAGTACTTTCTGTTTGGCATTGCCTAAAAAAAAGGCACTATGGTGGAGAACAATGTTTTAGCTAATATTCAAATGTCTAGAGGGGAGAGGTGCAGACCATCCCTGAAAAAGCAGTGTGTTCTGTTGACCATCCCCTTCCATGCTGGCAAATACTGCACCCCCTTAGACCGGTAACTAAGCCAATTATTAAGTCAGTCAACATTTGTTCATATTGTGCCAGGCTCATACCAACCTGGGATACATATTCTGAGAGCTTCATGATGGCTCTCTTCATATAATCTAGGGAGATATGTCTCAGGTCATTTACACCCACATTGACTATGACTGAGTCATACTTGCACTCGTGGTCCAATGACCTGAGTGTGTGTGTAATGTGGTGTGTCCTGGGCCCTGATAAGCAACTTACTTTGACTTTCTCCTTACTCAGCCTGGTGAGAGGGACATCAGTGTGTCTCACAATGGAGCCTTCAATAACTAGAATGCTGGATTCTATGGTGACTTGCCTTATGGGCTTAGGGGTAGAGACTCCATGAAATGTGTCTGTATGTGTTGATGTGGGTGCTGTTTTGAAAGAGTGCATTCAGGGTTGCTGAGGGTGCTTGTTACATAAATTCCATCTATGGAAACTTTGAGGTTTAGGTAGGTTACATTTAAGTGACTCAGCATATGTGGGTCTAAGTGTCTGCTTTGAATTGTGTGCAGTGGGTGCAGCATGTGTACTACTTGTCGCTCGTCTTGTCTATCAGAATAAGATGATGAGTCTTGGGTGTTCATTTAAGTAGTTTATTAAACACAAACACATCAGGATGGATGACTGGAGCATTACACTTAAACAAACTAAGTGACTGACTGCTACACTCATACATGCTTTCACTCTGGCTGCTCACTCAAAATGGCACTCTTGCCTGCACATGCTCACTACTTATATGCATGTGCCCACTGACTGGAATTCTTCTTAAAGGTACATCACACACTCTGATCTATATCCTCCTTCGTTGACTAATCTGTCTCACAATGACAATTGAATAAGTATGCAAATTATACAGACAACAACAATCATGTCCAGGTTGCCTTGTATTTAGGATTAGGTCTTGAGATACGACCTGACCTCATAACATAATACTTAGAACTGGGTTTTGCAACAGGGACAGTCACTGGGGAATCTTCTGCTTCAGATTTTCAGGGATACTTTCAGGAACAGATGATGACATGTTCTCTGGACAAACCATTCTGAAAATTAGAGTCTCCATTACAGGCAAGATTCTGTAACACTGGCTCAGACACTGGTAATAAATGTTTCCAATTCATCTGATGTACAGTCTCGGTTCTTCACACAAATGTTTCACAAGTCCAATCTGATCAAATCATTTTGCTGTCTGCATCCTCACTATCACTCTTTCTTTTAATGGATTCAGAGGTTTGCTGGTTTTGTCATAGTAGGACTTTTGAGACAAACATTCTTTTAGAATTTGAGCTTTTACTACTTTGTACTTTTTAGCACATGGAACCAACAAATTCTTACTGATTGGTAATGTGGTTCTGGTTTGTCTCGACATAAGTTTCTGAGCAGGTGAACCAAGTAAATTATCACGAGGAATGTTACTGAGATTAAGCAAGTTTAGAAAAACATCAGTATTGTCTCGTTCGGATTTCCTTAACAGCTGATTTGCACTTTGAACTGCACGTTCAGCCAAGCCATTTGACTGTGGGTATACAGGGCTACTCGCAACATGAACAAAGTCCCACATTTCAGCAAAGCTTTTGAACTGCTGATTTGTAAACTGTGCACCATTGTCAGAAAAAACTTTGTGCGGATTGCCATGTACAGAAAATGTCTATGGCCTTGTTTAAAGTTAAATCACTGTCACAAAACAAAATCTTTCTCACTGCATCATTATTAACACCACACACAGGCCCGTCTTTTATCATCTCATCTCTCAGATCTCTAAAATCTGCATGTTTAGCCTTATTTCTCAAGTTGGTTATATATGCTGTAAACATTTTACCAGGCTTTTGATCTCTTGTGTAAAATAAGTACCTCTCCATTGTAATATTTTTTTGGAGGTTACACATTTCTCTGAATTTATGTTTTAAGCACCCAGGGTCTTCCAGTGTTTCAGCCACAATATGGCGGATGTCCCCCTCCCCTGCATACACAGAAGATGCATACACAAATGAACACTCTCTTTCAATGGCTTCTGAACCAGCTAAATTAATCAGAATAAATGCCTTTGTATGTGTGTCTTTGTCAGAAAAAGCAGCCTGTATGAAAATATCATACTCTTACTCAAACAGTCTCCAATTTTCTGGAATATTGTTATCAAACACAAGTGGACTTAGTCTGCGAAAGCCTTCTGCCATCCCAACAAATTACTTTGAAATAGTGCAAACTTGGCCCTTGTAATGTACAAACATTCAAACACATCAGGTACTTGTAATAATATTCAAATGTACAATAAGCTGAAATTACCGTACTTTTTGAAGTAACTGTACTGTAATACTGCACACACTTGCCAGCACTTTGCACACTTCAGATATTTCAGATAGCTTTAGTTAATGCAAAAACATAGTACATTGCAAAAAATAGTCATTTTCCCTTTATACATTTTATGTGATTCAGATATTGTTTCAAATGTGTTTGTAATTATTTCAAATATTTTTATCAATATGTCACAGTTTTGAATATTTCATTTTGTTAGAAATTAATTTTGAGAATTTTGAATGCTTCAGTTTATATTTGTTGCATAAAAAAATCATTTAAGCGAGTTTTAGTACCTGGAATTTGTTTCTGATCTCTTTGCGAGTTGTTTGAGCTTCAGATTATCCACTCATGTATATTACTCCATTTCTAATTGCATGCCTCATGGTTTTGACTCTGGATCCCATTCTGATACTATGTCGCTCATCTTGTGTATCTGAATAAGATGATGAGGCTTGAGTCTTTGTTTAACTAACTTATTACATACAAACACATTGGATTGGATGACTGGAACATTAAACTTAAATGAAATAACTAACTTGACTGACTGTTACTCTCATACATACTTTCACTCCGGCTGCTCACTCAAAATGGTACTCTTGCTTGCATATGCTCAGTACTTACATGCATCTGCCCACTGACTGGAATGCTTCTTAAAGGTACATCATACACTCTGATTTACACTACTGACAACCTTATTGAAATTAGGAGTGCTTTTATGTGAGAGCTTTGTCTCCAGTGACATTGTGTAAATACATCTCTCACATACCATATTTGTTTGAGAATTAACTGTCTGTCAGTAAACATGAGGTAATTTCTATATTGCCTTAGAATGCCCATATCCACTAAGCTGGTAACAAAGATAGTGGGAAAGTTAATATCTATGGCAACAGACTCTTTTATTGATTAGACAGTTGGAGTGAGAATATAAAGTAATGTCGAGTATCCTGTTTGCAACTCTGGGGGGGCAGTACTTGTCATTGCAAACTAGTTGTCATGTGCAATTAGATACTGGTGAAATTTCAATGGTGCTTTTACAGGAAGAATGTCAACTCAAAGTGTCTGTGGCTATACAGGGCACTGCCAAACTTTTGAGTGGAAACTAATAAGTATTGCCTGATGATTTATGGATGAAGTATTTAGGCAGATATTCTGAAGTTAGAAGCAAATCAAGCAGTACTTAATGAAAACAAAGAATTAGCTTGTCAAAAATTATGAAAAGAGGGGAGTCACTTGAATGGCTACTCCCTGACTACTACTAGTGTTGGTCTTACCACAACTTCATTCTGCCGAGATACAATGCTCCTTTGCTTCTTCTCTCAGCAGAAGTAACACAGTAGGACTAATACCAAGACGAAAAGCAGGCCACAGCCTCTATGGTGATCCACAGTCTTGTAAGGGTCTGTAGACTTGTTGTATCCTTTTTCTGGTAGATACCTTGAATAGCAACCAGACTAATCAGGAAAGTCAAGCACAAATGCTCACTTCCCAACCACAAGAGTCAGGAATCTATGCACTCTGCTCCATCTCTCACCATGAATAAAATATAAGCAAGGTTTACCCCGGGAATCATCTCTGCGTCACTGCTGGACAGAGGCACAACAAACTAATGGGCACAGTATTTTTTCATATAAGGGGTGGCGTAAGCCACAAAACTTTGGGCTAGGCTTATAAATGCCTTAGGGCAGATAGCCTAGTATAAACCTATGAACCTATGAACCTATGAACAAATTCCAAACTAGCATCTATGAAGCAGTTATTAAGCTTTCCAGTGATTAGCAGTCCCCAGGAAATAATTTTCCTATGCACCTTCTCTCACCAGGAGTAAAACATAGGCACTAATCCCATGATGACTACTGAGAGGCAGAATGTGGGCTCTCCAGTAATTGTTGGTCTTGGAGTAGATGCTGCAGATTTTAAAGATAAGATGGAAAAATGGTTCAAGATCCTAAGAGCTGCAGTGTACACTACACAATTAGATATGAAAGAGGGGGTAACTTAAGGTTTAGCTATCTAAGTGGAGATCCTCTAATTTTAAAAGAGCAATATAGATTGGAAGGCGTGGTCACTTTGTACGCTGGTTCTGTGGAATACAGTGGGATGGCCAATAAATGTAAATAGCTGAAAGGGGACGATTTCACATAATGATAAGTTTGTGCTTACTCACAATAGCCAATGAAAGTGGAGAGAGAATGAGATATGTGAACAAATTAACATAAGAGGCAGACAACTAGAAACACAGTTAGGTTTACTGTACACCTTCACTTTATTTTCCACATTTCATAATCTTCCCATAAGTTAACTCCTTTGCTTAACTTCTTTCTTTTCTTGGTTCTTGGAGATTTTGCAGACAACTCAATTACATGAATGCCATGTCTTCTAAGATCTTTCACTTCCAACTCAACCTCTTTGTCCTAAATCTGGCCCATGCTGATTTCCCCAACAAAGGTACAGTATTAATTTCTCCTAGAAGTGTATTCAATGCTCTGCACATCTGCAAATGTTTGCTTTTCTCCCCATCACATTGATGCTAATAAATAAGAGATCCCTGCAATTCATTGCACCTTTGTCCCTTAGATGTGCTCTTCCTTCAGTTTATTTCCTGTTCTTGTTTTGTGACTCCCATGAATAAGCTTGTACCAGTATGCCATCGACACCTTAGCTATATATATCTTTCCATTCCTTATACTGGTACTGTACCTACCTGAAAAGGAGAGAAAGCTACATAATATGATGTGCTGTCTACCTGATACCCTGTTGTGATTGCCAGTTTTTTGATACCCCTGTAATAAAAGACACAGTATTTTTTTTTTATTTTGCAGTAGATATCAATTTTAATATGCCACCTATGGTGTAGTTACAGACAATAACTATCTTCAGGCAGTTCCTGTGAATCTGATAATCTCTATTATATGCACTTTGAAGTATAACTCCTGTGATTTCTGCTATAGTCTCTGCTCAGTGTGGGTATTAGCAGTACTGCAATAAATACATGCATAATTGACTAAGAAGTTGAATTTTACTAGTACACTTTTGAAGACTGTGATTCACAAAACTGAACTGGTATCAAAATCAGTCAGAGGCTACCACCTTCACTGGATTGTATTGAAAGGAACCTGGTTTTGATTTCCATATCTACAGAAACAAATGTTCAGTAGAATTTCCAAGTCTTATAGTTGCAAAGAGATAATACTTTTATTTTGCTGTGAACAGCTCCATCCCAGTTGTAAATAAAAAAATCTCTTAGATAATGATGCCTTCATGTTCCTTAGGTTCATAGGTAGGTACTAGGCTATCGGCCCAAGGGCCTACATAATCCTAGCCAACAAGGTTCCCTGGCTTACGCCACCCAAGAAAGTTATTTGCCACTGTCGAGCAGAGACACAGAAGTGATCCCCGGGGTGTATTTCCTATTTCCCATCCACTCATTAAGATTTTTCATGAAGATAGCTAATGAAGAACTTTGCTTGACATAGATGGGTAGCCTGTTCCAGAGTATGGGAAGTCTCTGGGACAGGAGTCTATCCCTCCAGCATGTCCTGTTTATTGTGGGGACAAGGTTTAGGTCCCTAGAGTGTGTAGCTCAGAGGGATTGGGATTTCTTTAGGTGTAGCATGTCCAACAGCACTGGGTTTGACACAGCTTTATATGTTAGGCAGAGATCACCTCGGAGTAAGCAATATGCTACAGGGTAAAGCTGGAGTTTTTTAAGATGGTCAGTGTAGGGCATTTGTTTGAGGTCAGTAATCCTCTTTGTAAGGTACTTCTGTGGCCTTTCCAGCTGCTGCAGATGTCATGTGAGGTACATTTCAAAAGGGGCGTTGTACTCTATAATGGGTCTAATGAGTGTTGAGTAGAGAGGAACAATGACATCTTTTTTGCTGGATAAGAACCCTTTTATGATGAGGTGTGCCACGTAGAAGGACTTCCTGACTACTGTGGCGATGTGACTATCAAAGGAGAGACTACTGTCCACCTAGGTCCCACGGTCTCTTATCACACATTCGGTGTTAAGGAGATTGCTGCCTATGTGGTAGCTCATGGGTACAGAGTTTTTACCAAAGAGGATGACAATGTACTTTTTGGCATTGAGCTTGTGGCCATGGCTCTGACACCAGGCATCTGTCTCAGCGAGGCCCTCCTGTAGGATGTCCACATCATTGGGAGACTTGACTATGGCTCCTAGTTTGCAGTCATCTGCAAACTTCATTAGCCAGAGACCTTCTGTGTTAGCCTGTACTTCAGAGACGTAGATACCAAACAGGAGTGGTCCCAGGATGGAACCCTGTGGTACTCCACTTGTCACTGCTTTGAGGTCAGATTTGGAGTCTGCAACTTTTACAGTGTGGGTTCTATCAGTGAGCCAGATGGCAACCCATCTTGTCATGTAGGGATTTATACCTAGTTTAGTGAGTTTAGCTATAATTCCAGAATGGGGGATAGTGTCGAAAGCCTTGGCGAGGTCAAGATAGGGTGTGTGAACCACCTTACCCTCATCTACGGCTTTGGTGACTACCTCAAAGAAGTCGATCAGGTTCAGGAGGCATGATCTGCCTTTCACAAACCCGAACTGGGTGGGATCCAGAGTTTGGAAGTTACCAATGTCTTTGTTAATGATTTCCATGATGATACATTCCATGGCCTTGCAGACCAGGCTTGTCAGTCCAAAGTGAGAAAATTCATAAGTTTACCTCATTTGTTTTGTAGGCTGTTTGATATTCCAGGAGTAGCTAAGGGGACCAACTCACAAAGATGTTACCCATAAGTGTCTGTGGTGGTTTACAGGATTCTGTAGTTGTCTGCAAAGTATCACAGTCTTTCTGTCTATCCATCTATCTATGTACCTGTCTACCCTGGTAGTTTTTAGCCATTTTATTTGTTTATCTGTTTAGATTATGCAGTTGTTATTTTGTCAACAACATTGTATTCTGTTTAAACATTTTCTTCTTATGAAATGCAACTTATGAATTTGTTAAATGTGTTACATTGTGTTTGAATGTTTGTTTTATTTGGCTTGTAATAATTTTATCACCACTGAAAATGGATACTTTGACCCAGTTGAACTTTCCTGGTAAACAAATGTCAGATAAATAAAGAAATAAATTGTATATGATAACAAGGGTTTCTTTCTAGCCAGTATCATTTTACATTGGATGTTTGGTGAAAAAGCCTACAAACAACAATTATATTTGTTAAAGTGTACGCGGTATAAATATAATTCCACAAACACATAACATTAGTACTTACATAGGAATATGCATGCATAGCAAGAGTAATTAGCCAAGACTTGGAAAAATGATATGCACACTGTTACAATGAATGCAGACATAAGTTCACAACACTGCTCTGTATTATATGCTGAACATGGATTAACACTAGACCCAATGTTCTACTTGATAAATGCAAGAAAATGTAAATACACAAAGCCTGCCCAGCAGCAGTGGAACATGAAACCTGAGGTACAGATAAGAAGCGTACAGTGGCATAACAGATTATAATATGTTGTAACTTACAACTACGACAAATTTGATGCAAGAAATGTAAACTGGAAGAGCCTTTGAGCAGATGCATTTCATATTCATTAGACTTGAGGAATGTAGCGAGGGTGCACGGCAGGAAAATAACAGGGGGATCACTGGGAGGTTGGTAGCAGAGAATGTAGGAATTAATACCATGGCATAAAATAAAATATGCTGAGATGGAAGAGCTAGAAAGTAACAAAATATAGAGAAAGTCCATGGTAAGCAGGGTGTGAATATAATGAACTGAGGGAAAGAGAGGAGAATGTGAAAATTCAAAGAAAGCAAAAATATATAGAGTGGAGAAGTATGGGGACACTGGTTACAAATTAGCCAGGCCAAGTAATCCAACTGCCACTCCTCTGCCAGTTACTGGGTAAGAGAAATACAATAGGTAGCCTGAATCTTTGGAAGCAAGTTCCTGTATTTCTACAGGGTGTTTCTTTGATTTTGTGTGTGTGTGGAAACTCTGGAGATTGTGCTGAAACTCCCTGTCTATAGAGATGATTTGTCTTGTACTAATGAGTTACTTGCAGAGATAAGTGGCCTTGATACTACTAGGTCAGTATTACAGATAATACTAGGCAGTTTTGTGAGTATAACAGCCTGTGAGATATTGTTAACGGGGTAATGTTCAGATAATTAAATAACTCAATTAATACAATTTTATTTAAAAATGGTCATTATGGCCAGATGTTTTAGTCATGACTTAATGCTTCATATGTTGTCAGTCCTCAAGTTGGTTCATATTATTTGCTAATTTGTTCTACGTCAAAATGGCAAAATGTGGGTTGCCAAATATTAGTACATTGTTTTTCAACTAAATGTTTTTTTTATCCTGAAAAACTTTGTGTTCCCACAATAGCTATTCACATAGTAGAGAAATGCTGTAAATGTGTTTTTTAAGAATTTATGGAGTTCTTAAAAGTGTTCAATTACATTTATTACTGCTTGTTAGTACCCTGATTACATTGTAACTGTTATTCTAAGCCTCTTGGTTTTGGTTTAAGCACTTGGACTTCAGGCCAGTTGTTTTACATTAAGAAGGTTTGTGGTCTACACTTGTGACAGGAGAGGTAGCTTACATCCTTCTATGCTGAGAATTGCTGGTTTAAGGCTTAGTGTGTCTGTTATTCTAAAAGTGTCTAAGTTCTGGTTTAAGTGCTTGGGCTTCAAGCCAGTTATTTTACTTTAAGAAGGTTTGTGGTCTACACTCTTGTGACAGGAGAGGGTAGCATCTGCCCTTCTGAGCTGCGAGTTGCTGGTTGATGGCTTATTGTACCTGCTTATTTGAACTGTTTTTTTTTTTTCCTGAAATTGTTGCACTTTGTTGTAGCATAGACTGGATTCAGACCTGCTGAATCTAGTTCTGTTTGTACATCTTGAGCACTAAACCAGGCCATCTTTTGTTGGAGAGAGTTCCCCTGCACTCTAGTGGCAGGAATGTGCATTTAGAACTCATCTAATTGAAGGTTGTTAGAACAGGCCTCAGTTTTGATCTGTTTTATTGGTTAAATCATTTTAATCAGTTTGATCTCATTTGCAAGATAAGCAAATCTAAGCCATCTGCTGATCTCTGTAAAATTTAAGTAGAATTTTTCACTGTATATTGTACTTTTAAACTGCATTTTTTACTATACCACTGCCTATTTGAACTGTTTTTTTTTTTCCTGAAATTGTCGTACTTTGTTTGCTGTAGCATAGACTAGATTCAGACCTGCTGAATCTAGTTCCATTTCTGTAAAGTCATCACTAAACCAGGATATCTTTTATTGGAAGGGGTTCCCCTGCAGGTTCCCATGCACCCTGGTAGCAGAAGTGGGCAGTTAGAACTCATCTGATTGAAGGTTGCTGGAACATGGCTCAGTTTAGAGCTTTTTTATTGGTTAATTTGTTTAAATCAGTTTGCTCTCATTTGCTACATAAGCACCACATTTGTGCAGGTTTGTGCTTGTTTGCATGTAGCACACTGCAAAACAGTGGTGCGCACTGTTGGTGGTTATAGACGCAAACACTTTTGCCTGCAAATTTTCCCTTAGCACTCTGCCGGTGCTCCATCAATGGGTTCTTATGATTTTCCCTCACTGGCAGGTGTTGCATTCAGTGAAGCTCTTGAGTTACCAACACAGATCTTACCCACTAATCCTTTGTATTTTTTATCCACTTCTTCTGTCCTCTAACTTACCTGGTCCTTCCTGTCCTTTCCCTGTTTTCTCACCACATCAACTTACCTACCATTATGGACATCCAGTTTCCCACAGTTTCTCCAGCCAACCTGGTTGACATGGGCATCCTGAGGCAATGCAGCAATTCCCTCATATACAGTGACAACTCACTTGTAGTCCACACAAATTCATTATGTGAGAGATGCATCCATATCAAGAACCTACAGTCCAGGCTCTCTTACTCACCAGTCATTTCATATGATACTAAGCAGGTCGTCAGCATGCACACCTCATCTCCTGCACCTACCAAACCAACAACACATAAACCTGTATATGCAAAGATCCTTACAAGAAGCTTACCTAAACATCAGAGACCTCCCAAATGCAAACAGAAGCATGCTTCACATAATACCTCCTTTGCAGAATATGGTAGACATAATATTCACACATCAGTATCTCACCAGAACAGCCTCTAAGGTATAACACAAAAGCAAACATTTTAGTCACTGTCAACTCAATTGTGAGATACACAGATGTCCGTCTCACCAGGCTGAATAAGGAAAAATTCATGGTGAGCTGTCTGTCAAGTGCCAGGATCCTCCATACCACACACACACACACACACACACACACACACACTCTCAAGTCTCTCAACTAGGGTTGCCACCTTTCTATTGTGCCATTTTCTGACAAACAAGCCTTGCTCCATACATAATCAAGCCACACCTATTCCTTTTAATAACCACGCCCTCTTACCTAACACCCTTCTGCACAAGTCTTGAATATCACATACAGTTACCACTAAATGGAAAAATATGCAATGAGTCAGAAGTAAATTAAAAAAAAAACTTTATTTAGCAGTACTTCATTCAAGAGTTCCCTACATACAACCGTGCATCAGTACACAATGCATCAAAATAACCACTGGATGAAACAAGCATGGGAAAACTACTAACCCTTCAGCACAAGTCTAACATCACATGTAGTTAGTACTAAAATGTAAAAATCACAATTACTCAGATGTAAAAAAAAATAGCAGTAATTCATTCAAAGCAGTACATTAAGGGTTCACTACACACACAACAGTACATCAAAATGACACCACTGAATAAAAGAGAAAAGCAATTGTATAAAGTGTCTTCACAATTTTCTTGCCAGAATTTCATTGCTTATACTTGAAGCTATATTTTGCATTTGATCTGGCAGCTTCAAGTAATGGCTGGTTACTTTTCAAAACTGAATAAAATTGCAATCAACTCATGTTAAAATTTAGCTTGACCTGCAACTCAGCCTTCATGAGAGACACAAGCATTCTGTTTCTTGTATCAGTCCACACATTCCCCATAAGTGAAAAAAACCTTTCCAAAAAGTTATTGCTGGGGGGAATTGAAAGGGCAAACTGCACCAGTCTGTAAAGTGGCTTGCAGTCTGGAGCTTTACTAAAAAAAGTCACCCCAGTGATCACTTACAGATGCCTATGTTATCTGTAACAGGGCCTGCAGTGCAGCAGTTAAAGTGCAGTAGTCTGAGTAAAGTGCTTCAATGTCCACATCCAATATGAAAACGTCAGCAACTGTACGCAGTTCTGGACAAGTTACAGGATATTGGAGGCTGAAGACCAGCATAGCTTTAAAGGGACTATTATCATAGTCAAACTACTTCTTTAGGTAACAAAATGCTTTACTATAAAAAATAAAAATCACAGAAATCCCTACAAACTGCTGTGCTACAGCTGGAGTAAAGTGCTGTAAGGCAGATGAAACTTTTGCACCAAAGAATTGGTAATCTAGCCTTCTCTGCAACTCATCTTTAAGACTTTTCATCACTGTGTACAACTCAGGAGAAGAGAGGGTGTTACTTTCAAGCTTTGCTATAGACTTGTGGAATATCTGCAAGATGTAGTGCATGAAATGTATGTAGCACTCTGCCTCTGAGATATCCCCACTGATGCCATCCTCATATCCCCACTGATGCCATCCTCATATCCCCACTGATGCCATCCTCATATCCCCACTGATGCCATCCTCATCAGCCTCCACAAATCTCCAGATAAGGTGGTGACAGTCCTTAGGCTCTTGACTAATAAAATAACTTTTAATAGCGGGCCAGCATTTTACCAGCCTCACCACAGCTGGGAACAAAGACAGCCACCATGTTACAACATGCTGCATGATTTCCTTAAAGTCTTGGTCTAGGAAAGAATAGAAATCTTTCAATAGGGCCATTTTTTTAGCAGACGTTGAAAACTCACTATGTACTTTCAAAACCAGTCTCCACATCAAACTTTGCAAGGGACTTGCTTGCATGCTTGGTACAGTTGTGTATAATATGGCATAAATAGTTTGCTGCAATGATGTGAGGCACTTCAGCTTTCAAACTTTTAAAAACAGATCTGTGTTTTCCATAATTAACCAAGGTATTGTCTGCAGCATAGCTAGCAATGGTTTGTACTTTGAGTCCTTTCTGCACAAGGATGTCCTTTATTTTTGTAAAGATGCATTTGGCACTTTTGTTATGATCCTTTTAGAGGATATTCAGTGCCTTTTCCCCATCCCATTTTACAGTGAAAGCTGTTCCACAGGATGTGCACTTTGCCATGGCATCTGCATTTGGAACAGGTTGCACCCATGAGTAGCTTTGCTCTCACACCTTATTATAAGTGCAGAAAAACTTCTTAGGAGCCACACTTTCAGCCTCTTGCTGATCCATTGACCTTTTCCCAAACATGATTCTTGCAGGATTCTTGCTCAGCACCACTACAATAAACCAAAACAGCTATTAATACAAAATCAAAACCCTATTACGTGACCAACAGCAGTGCCTGGTGGGGCCTGTGCCAGTCACTAGCCAGAGTTGCTGACATTCACATGTGAATCTCCAGACTTTTACACCTTGATATAAGGAAAAAAAAATGTGAAAGAAGGTAGAGACTCCACATGACAAATTAACAGTGAAGGTCAAGCAATGAAAGGCAGCAGAAGCAACTCCAGTCTGAAGGATATTCTGCAGCCGTTACACACATGAACCTGGTGCAACAGCAGAACATGCACAGAAGGCATTCAGCTGTGTCTAAAACCTGTGGATCAGACACCAAAGCAATAATGTCCCAAGTTAAGACCCTCTGCTGTTACGCAGAACCCAACGCAAAGTTATCCAGCTGAGTCAAGTTCAGACATACCATGGGCTGAGGAGATGATAAAGATGAAATACATGGAAGCTCAGCAAGCATACCCTCTGACTGCAACAGTAATAACTTGTGTAAAGACATACTAGACATACCATGGGCTGACAAGATGATAAAGATGAAATACATAGCTCAGCATTCATAATACCCTCTGGCTGCAACAGTAATAACTTGCATAGAGAATGCTCAAAAAACAGAGATTTTAAAATATTGCAATCCTAGAACAGACCATGCATTTTCTTAAAGATAGAAGCCTAACAGAAAAATATTTAGTGACTTCAACCCTCTGTCATTTGGTAGAAATCCACACAGTATGAGAACAATGAGGCAAAAATCTGTATGTTCTGTTCAAAATATCACAATACCTTTTAACCTAGACAAGAAACCTAGACACCCTAGTGCTACAGACAGAAACGTTAAGTCTTAGTAAGGTGTTAGAATAACAGTTTTTAGTCTACCATGCATTTCCTTAAAGATATGAAGTTTAAAAGCCACAAATGTATTTAAGTCATACCTCTTAGTACAAGAAAATGGAACAAAGCTTAAAATGGACAAATTTAAAATGCTGCTCCTCATATGTGATTACCACTGTCAAACAGACTATTTTGAAATACAAATCTCGGTGCTATATTCAAACATATAGGGGCTATAATTAAGCATTTCCATCATATACGGCTTAAAATTGTTCAACCCTAATTGCTTGCAGCAATCATACCTGACCTCTCAGCACAATGCTGGATCACGATAAATATAGGAGCATCAGCAAACTAAAAGTTGCAAGAAGCTTGACAATGCATCAATAGTTATTCATTCTAAATTTACACCATGTGGTGACCTACCACTGGACCACTAGTCAAGGAGCCTCAACTTTTACCACTAGTAACAGTGGGGAATGTTCACACAGAATGACAGATACCCACAGTATTCACAGATGCAGCACTCTGCATCAAGTGCAATTTCCCTTAACAGCACAGAGACCACAGTCAGTTTGGGGCTGGTTTCTCCCTCTTTCTCTAGAGCCACAATAAGACTCCCCACTGGCACAGCTATACAGTTGAGCAGAGTGGCCAAGTCAAGACCTCCAGCACCCTCTTTGTCCAACCGGTGCTTTGGGCCCTTGATCAAGTAATTGACACACACACTATAAGGTTTGATTTACACACACACACACACACACACACACACACACACACACACACACACACACACACACACACACACACACACACACACACACACTTCAGAAAGGCTGGCACAGGTTTACTAGTTATTCCCTTGTCTGCCCAGACTATAACGTAGTTATCACTGCCACACGCTCCTTATCAGCTACTTTACGTCCCTTACCAAAGGGTGTCCAGTCTTACTGTGCAATAGTAATATTAACGCAAATTGGTAGTTGGACCAACTGCAAGGTAAAGTGGCCCACATAGTGTCACCAAATAAATATACAAGTACTTTATCTCTATGCCACAATGAACGGTTTAAATACACTTAATAAAAGAAGAAAATACTCAGTATATATTCACTGTGACATCAAGGTTCAAAACCACATGAAATATTTAAAATAACATTGCAGTACATCTCAAAGAAAAACGGCTAAACTATGACAGTACATCCTAGAAACTGCAAATCAAGTTAGATGTTGTGGTGATTACAAACTAGAAATGACATACAGTTCTAATACAGTTATAACACAATCATCTTATACAAATCACATCATGTAGTCCCAGAATACTCAGTATATATTCACTGTGACATCATTCAAAACCACACAAAACAATTTAAAATAACATTGCAGTACAGTCTGAAAGAAAAACAGCTAAACTAAGCCTTGCTACATATCTAAGACAGTACACCCTAGAAAACACAGATCAGGTAAACATCGTATTGATGACAAACTGAAAATGACACAGTTCTATAGTCATAACACAAACATCTTGTACAAATCATGTACTCAGTATATATTCACTGTAACATCAAAGTGCAAAACCACATGAAATATTTAAAATAACACTGCAGTAAAGACAGCCAAACTAAGCCTTGCTATATATCTAAAACAGACAGTACCCTAGAAACTGCAGATCAATATAGATGTTGTGGTGATTACAAACTAGAACTGTATCATTTCTAATTTGTAATCACCACAACATCTACCTTGATACAGTTATAACACAAGCATCTTATACAAATTATGTACTAAAAAATCACTAGTAGCTGTGCTAGCAGTATCTCACTCCCTTTGTCCCACTCTAAGGCTTAACAAATTAAAATCTTTAATTCCACTTACCTCTGAGAAAATCAACAGGAAGGGCAATCAGAAGCAGTACAGGGCAGGCAGGACACAGGGTAACACAGCAGCAAAGCAAGCAGCAGGCAGTGAAAAACAAGAGCTCCCAAATTCCTCTTCCTATGCAGCAGAGCAGTAGGGAAAAAAGCAAGCATACACAATGGCACCTTCCCTTCTGTCCCCAGACCTCCAAGTCCCAGTTGTAGCAACGAAGAGCAGTCAAGGCACAAGAAAAGGAAGACACACACACTGCAGCAGCCGACCACCGAGCCAAATTGATTTGAGCTGGAGAGTCAGTAGCCAGTAGCCGCACTAGGCGATATGATTCCAGTAAGCCAAGAAAATCTCAGTCCTTCTTCACCTTTTTTTTAAAAAAAAAAAGTAACAAGTAGCTGAATACCCTGCTTTTATGTCTTCATTTTTGCGGGCTTTTCACAGGCTTCTCAATAGTGTATTTGTTGATTGGCTGCTTACTGTGTAAGCTTGTTGATTGGCTCTTTTCAAATGCAACAAGCAGCCAAACAAGATGGTGATGTCATTTTTTGTCAGCGTACAGACACGCTGATGAAGCACTACAATTTCCTGAGTCTCAGATCGAGAATCGGAGTGCTGTCTTTATTTCAGGACACTCCGGGAAAAAAATGGAGGGGTGGTGACACTACTCTCAACAAGCACTGTTATGACGTCATATTCCATGTTGGTGTGAATGACTTGAGATGTATCTTACTGGACTATATGAAGAGAGACATGACTGAGGTTTCTGATTATGTGTTTCAAGCAGGTATGTCCCTAGCCTTAAGCAACATTTTACCTTCACCTAGGATGATAAGTCAATACAAAGAAACTTTAACAATTGGCTTGGTTTCTGGTGTCATTCAAAGGAGATCCAGTATCTGTCAGCTTGGATGACATGGTAAACAGGTCTCTATGCTTTGCCTGAGATGGTCTTCATCTGTCACCCCTGAGATTTCTGTTACTGGCTAATGCTCTCTCCTTCCCCATAGTGCCTTTTTTTAGGCAATGTCACAAGAACAAAATTCCTGACGTCAAAATACCCTCTAAAAACAACCTCAAGGTTCTGCTGCTAAACGCTAGGAGTCTAAACCAGGTACTGCACTTACTGGAAGCAGTCCTCACCCTAGAAGATGCTGACATTTGTGCAGTCACTGAGACCTGGTTTAAGGTTGCAGCTGCACCCCAACTATACCAGGTTAAATTTCCTTGTACACGTTCAGACCACAAAATGAAGGCATGAGAACTAAAGGAAGTGGTGTATCAATATTCATTAAAGATAAATACACCTGTAGATTGGTTAAACAACACTACTCCATTGAATTACTTCAGTTGCAATTGACTGTAGGCAAGACCCATCTTCAGGTCATTGCCAGCTATAGGACCCCCCTCTATGAATCAGGGCATCCACTCAGCGTACTTGAATCTGCTGAATGAATTACCCATCCATAGACTGGGGAAATTATACGTGTTCTAACTCACTTGCCAAAGGTTTCTGGACTTCATTGACTCCAATACCCTGAACCAGCTGGTTGGTACACCCACAAGGGGATCAGACATCCTGGACCTGGTACTCACCAACATGGGGGACTGCTGTACCACCACCAGTGTGTGGCCATACCTGGTGAGATCTGACCACAAAACAGTCTCGCTAGAAGTAACTATGACCCTCCTTAGCAACAACTAGCCTAAAAAACTTCTTCAAAGCAAATTACAACCTCTTATGTGATGGCATAAATAGCTTCATAGCCCCTCCCTCCACTGATGGAATGGACACCTATGCTGAGTTATGCACCAATGCTTTATACAAGCACCTGTACAATTGTACTGACTCTGCCATACCTGATAGAACCAAAGCAGGATCTTCAAGGAAAAATAAACCTGCCTGGTGGACAACTGCTAAAGGCTATACAATAGGAAAAATTGCTGTGTAAGAGTAGGAAAGAACGGTCTCAAAACTGGAAACACTCCCTCCTCAGCTTAAAAACACAAATAAGACTCCTACTTAAGTCCTCCAAAGCTAACTATTACACTGTATTAGCTTCCCTAACCAAGGATAACAACAAGGCATTCTTTAGTTACATCTGCAACCTCAAAGGTAAGGCCTAGATTTGTGCTGAACTCGTAGTTAATGGTACTACATATATATAGAGCCTGTGGATATAGCAAACCTGCTGGCTGACAGGGTCAAGGAGAACTTCACTCCCTTTCCCCACCACATATACCCCAAAGCATCTCTAACACCTGTCCCTCACCTTGTATATCCAAGGAGCAGGTCTTAAATGCCCTCTCCAATGCCAAAAACACAGCCTCTATGGGACCAGACAACATCCCAGGCTGTGTTCTACATGGGTTAAAACAGGAATTAACATCACCATTTGGCACACTTTTCAATCACAGCCTAAGCACTGGCTTCATCCCAGCAGAATGGAAAACAGCTATCATCATCCCTTTACACAAGAGGGATGCATCCACTGACCTGTGGGACTATAGACTTATTAGCCTGACCAACCTTATCTGCAAGGCCATGGAATGAATCCTCATGGACCTTATTAACAAAAATATAGGAAATCTCCAAACACTTGGACATTCCCAGTTTGGCTTTATCAAGGGGAGATTGTGCCTGTTAAACTTGGTGGATTTCTTTGAGACAGTCATCAAAGCCCTAGATGAGGGCAACTCTGTGCATACAGCCTACCTAGAAATAGCCAAGGCCTTTGACTCCACCTCCACCCTCAGGCATTATTGATAAACTCACCCAGCTGGATATCAACCCATACATTGTCAGGTGGGTTTCAAACTGGCTCACTGATAGAACTCTTACAGTCAAAATAGGGGACCATACCTCCTCCAGCAGACCTGTAACCAGTGGTGTTCCACAAGGACCAGTTCTGGCACCCGACTGTTCAGAATCTAATTATCTGAAATACAGGCTAAAAATAAAGAACTGTGGCTGACAAAATGTGCTGATGACTGCAAACTGGGAGAAATCATTGAAATCCCTAGTGATGTCAACATCCTGCAAGAAGGTCATACACAGACTAATGACTGGTGCCAAAATCATGGTCTTAAACTTAATGCAAAAAAATGCATCATCATCCCCTTTGGCAAGGGTGATATTCCTGCAAACATCCACATCAATAGCAATACCCTAAGTACACAGTCAATGGTGAGAGATCTGGGTACACAGGTTGACAGCAGCCTTAATTTCAATCACCATGTCTCCACAATGGTAAAAAGGGCATTTTATATTGCTCACAATAAGTAAGGGTATTGTCTCCAGAAAAATAACCCCTCTGTACTCTTGCCTCATCAGGCCAAATAATAGAGGACAATGCTCCCTTTGGTATGTTCAGACTTGGAATACTGAAACAGCTAACTGCAAAAACAGGAATGCAGGCAAGAGGGCTTGAGGCACGCACACAGTAGTAGTTTCCAAAGTTTATTCTTCAGACTTTGCTTCAAACAAACGATAAAAACAATAAAAAACAGTAACCATAAAGCACTTTTCATCTCACCCTAGGGTTGCCGCCTTTTCAAATGCCCAAAGTGGGACATTTTTGGTACAAACATCAGATTTTCCAAGCCGAAACAAACCCACGGCCAGTACAAAGGACAAAACTTCACTTTTTTGCCTAAATAAAAGCTTATTCTTGTAGCATTTTAGTTGCTTATTCTGTTTTGTATAACATTTAGATGTTTCAGATACAGAATAACTGTTTTATGCACCTATTACATAAAATATAGGAAATAATTTTGTCCTAAAATCTAAGGACATTTGCCATTTTTACAATTTTTTTGCAGGACACAACTGCCCAAGGAGGGACTGTCCCTCACAAAGTGGGACAGGTGGTAACCATACACCCCGTAGTGAGACTTCATCAGACAGTTGCAACAAGAATGTTTCAAACAGTAAATACAAGTTCAAACCACATTAACTTCCTCCAAGCAAAAGGCAAACCCGCTCCCAAGATAAGCAGGAATGAACAATTAACCCATTGTATGCTTCTTTAAAAATCAGCTTCTTGTAAAACAAGTATGCATGCAGTAAATATATTTATATATGTGTAAATATAAATATAGCTCATCAGTTCGAAAACACTCTTAAAAAACCTTTTAAAAGTATATTCAGAAATATTTAAAAACCATGCTAACATTAAAACCAATAGTTGAGATAACAGTAAAAAGTGAAAAGACAAGAATGAAGTGTAAAATTGAAAACAGTATAAAATAAAATACTTTACCACTATGTGAAAAAGTTTTAAAATCTTAAATAACTTTCAGTAGTAGTTAATAATGCCAGTTCTAAAAAGTAGGATGAAAAAATATATAATAAAACACTTATATTAGCCCCATGTTGTCTGAATTTAAAAGCTAAAAAGCTATAAAGACTGGAGCAGAGAAAACAATCCTGTAAAGGACGTCCAGTGAATATGATAAAAGGTGGAGTAAGAGTGTGCACATTCACATAAACAACTGTAAATGCAGACACATTCATGTATGGATAACAACTAAGTGAATGTGAAAAACCATGTGCATGTATAAATATGTATATACATAACTAAACAAATAAGTACATTTTTGACTATTTAGATAAATATTTAACATACCCTGTTTAAGCAAAAATGTGAAACCTTTCTTGCAGGCTGAAGTGAATAAGGTATATATTCACCTTATTAAACTCTTTAGTTTAAGGATGCAAGATATGGAATAAACTTCAGTCCTGGCAGGTAGCAGACCCTGGTATGAAGTTGCCATATTAATTCCAGTCTTTCTAGGAATAATGAACTAGGGCCACCCCTTCCATCACTCGTAACCTGGTCAATCACTCTAAATTTAAAAGAGTGTAATGGGAAAGCACTCACATGTCTAGCCAGAGCATTTTCCTGCTTTGATGTTCTGATGCTGTAAAGGTGTTCGTAAACCCTTTCTTTTAGTTTCCTGTCCGACTTCCCAATATAAAAAGCTGGGCAGGCTTGGCATTGGGTCAAATAGACTATACTTTTAGTATTACAGTCAAATTTTCCCTTTGATGCATAAGACACTCCTCTGATCAAGAAGTTGACCCCATTCTCCATGAAGGGGCATTGGGGGCATATGCTACACTTTATCATCCCTTTCCTCTTGCTTCCTAAACTGTCTTCCTTCCTAGTCTGTAATAAGCTTTTTAAATTCCTACCACATCTAAAACTACTCTAGGGGGGGGTCCTGCAATTTAACATATAAATTGTGGTCAAGGACAATTAAATCCCAGTTCTTATTAATGATGTCTTTGATATCATAACTATTCCTGCTAAAAGTAGTAATAAAAGTGGACCCTACTAAAGGAGCATCATCATGAACCATCCGAACTTGGTTGATTTCCATTTGTTCCTCATTAATTTTAACCCCCAGTATAGGCTGGTACATGCCCCTATGCCTCTTGTTTTGTACTTCTCTTACCAGTTCCCTAACTGCAAAAACAGGAATGCAGGCAAGAGGGCTTGAGGCATGCACACAGTAGTAGTTTCCAAAGTTTATTCTTCAAACTTTGCCTCAAACAAATGATAAAAACTTTAAAAAGGACCTAATTAATGGTTGCTATACAGCTCGTATTTTCAGGAAAGATACCTACTCGAACTTTTTTTTACATTTTGACAGTTGTCATCCACTATTTCAAAAGAATTCAGTGGTAAAAGGCCAACTGGTACGAGCAGCTCAGATGGTTTACACACACGAGGAGTTTTTACTAGAATGTAATCAACTTCAGGACATGGTAAGAGAAGTATAAAACAAGAGGCATAGGGGCATGTAGGGGCATGTACCAACCTATACTGGGGGTTAAAATTAATGAGGAACAAATGGAAATCAGCCAAGTTCGGATGGTTCATGATGATGCTCCTTTAGTAGGGTCCACGTTTATTACTACTTTTAGCAGGAATAGTTATGATATCAAATACATCATTAATATGAACTGGGATTTAATTGTCCTTGACCAAAATTTATATGCTAAATTGAAGGACCCCCCCAGAGTAGTTTTTAGATGCAGTAGGAATTAAAAAAGCTTGTTACAGACTAGGAAGGCAGACAGTTTAGGAAGCAAGAGGAAAGGGATGATAAAGTGTAGCATGTGCCCCCAATGCCCCTTCATGATGACTGGGGTCAACTTCTTGATCAGAGGAGTGCCCTATGAGTCAAAGGGAAAATTTGACTGTAACAGTTTTGCTTGGAGGAAGTTGATGTGGTTTGAATTTGTATTTACTGTTTGAAACATTGTTGTTGCAACTGTCTGATGAAGTCTCACTAAGGGGTGAGACGAAAAGCGCTTTATGGTTACTGTTTTTTATTGTTTTTATCATTTGTTTGAAGCAAAGTCTGAAGAATAAACTTTGGAAACTACTACTGTGTGCATGCCTCAAGCCTTCTTGCCTGCATTCCTGTTTTTGCAGTACCCTTTGGTATGTTCATTTCCAAACACCTGCAGCATTTGGAGAGACCACAAAGGTTCCTTACAAAGAAAATCCAGGCTGTTCAAGATCCGTCTTACGTGGACAGATTGAAATCATTGTCACTTTACCCTGTGTCATACATACTGCACAGAGATGACCTGTGCCTTGCATATAGAGCAATCTCTGACCCAGCTTTAATCAAAATGCTGCACATTCACAAGTGAAATGGCATATGCGTTACTTGTTCAAAGGACCTTAACCTGGTGATATCAACAGAACTTGCTGGAGAGACAGATTTGTCTCACAAAGGTTACCTCACTTTTGGAATAAGCTTCCTATTCATGTTAAACAAAGCCCCTCATTGGCCCTCTAAGTGTAGTTTGGACAATTGGATGCATAACCGGAAATTCACCCCGGGGTGCCATCTGTGTCCCTCTTGGACAGGGGCAATAGGTGCTGATTTTAGTGTCTGCTTGAACCAGACCCCCTTGGGAACATGGGTTGAATGCTAGGCTTGTAAGGGCCCTGGGACTGTTAACCTTATAATTTCCTATGATCTTATGAATGTAGATTTTTAATCAGTGGCTCCTTTGATTTATGAATTTGCTGTCTTCTGAAAAGGCTTACATTACTCCTTGTGTTTCAGCTGAAGGCACTGATAAAATTACCTGCTTTTGTGAAAGACTAAATATTGCTTTAGCTAAAGTATCTGCCTCCACTTGCTCAGTTTGTCTTGCAAACATGCTTGGCTTCACAGACTGCTTAATAAACCATAAGTCATAGCTGACTTGTTTCTGCATAGAAATCCTGCATATCATGTGTATAATAGGCTAATTGCTCAGTGTGAGGAAAAGAAGTCAGAGCTACAAATATTTTGTTATGTAGGCCTGTCCTTACTCAAAAATCTTACATGGAACCAGAAATAAGGTACAGACACCAGAGAGACAAATTGCTAAAGAAAGTATTTAAAATTTTATGCAAACCTAAAATGGTATACAAGGAAACTAAACACATTAAAATGCCACATCAAGCAAATTTTTTATGAGGAAAAGAAAGGTGTAATTGTGTGACAGAAGGGTAAGAATGATACTTAACTCTCCCCTAATCAGGACACAGAAAAGCAGCATAAACGCTTTGATTGATGGCAGAACTAAGGTCGAGCTCTGTTATACTCTACACTGCAGATGGTGGTAGCAAGGAGTATTTAGTCCTGAATCCGTCATATCCAGAAAGGTGGAAGTTAAACAAATCTAAAACAGTTAAGGGAAATCATATTAGGTTAGTAAATTTGCAGTCATGGTGCTTTGATCAACCAGGACTGTTAAAAACTAAAGGTTTTGACCACAAGCCCAAAAGAGATCATGTACTAACTTAAGAGGGGCAATATAAATACCATACATTTCGACTGATAAAAATCCACAAGTCCTTGAATTGTTATATGTGGTTCAAGATGCATGTGAAAAGCTTAATTGTTTACCTCACATAGAAATGGCAGTTTTAGTATGAGGCCATAGTTTTCATGATTATTTGAGTCCAAGATGGTTTAATGACAACCAGGATAGCTAGATCTTATTTTAAAAGTAATGGCAACATTCTGAAGAGGCTATAGCAAAATTTGATAGATAACTTTCTCAGAACCTGCAGGCTGGCAATAATTGATGTGAAAAGACAGGTTTCTTGTCTGTAGGTAGTAGAACATATACTCTAAAATTATAGGTAACAGCTTACCTTAATTAGGAACATGAAGCATAGGCCAAGAATAACATAAAGCTACTCACAGTGTCAATTGGAGAACAGCCCTCCAGTACTGAAGATGGTGATGACCTTGGCAGTGAAAATATGTGTAACCAATCATAACTCTCAACCTCTTAGAAGAAGAAATCTGGACAAAGCCATAAAGAATTGAGGGACAAAGGTCCAAAAATAGGTACACTTTTTAAATATTACTCTTACAAACTTAGAAAGTTGATAGAATAAGAGGTTTTGCATTAGCATAAATTTTCTGAAGGGTATGAAGTCTGAAACTCTGATGTCTGTCATTAGTTTTCTAACTTCAACCCTCAATGATTTGCCAATGGTTTGCCAGAAAACCACAAATTTATGAGATACAGACCTAAAATATCAGGCAAAAATCTGGACAGTTGAGAGGTATGGAACCACAGCCTCACCCTGTTGTGATGTAAAACCCTCACAGATGGTAAGATAAATCAAGATGTGCAATCTATCCTGAAAGAATATATGCAGTCAGTTAGATACCGCTGAGATTTCTGTGAATGCCACCATCTTCTGAAAGACATTAAACTTGTAATGAGAATTTCATTTCAAGCATTACAGACAAGCAGATGAAATGAAATGAAAAACCTAGGTGCAATTCAACAGAGAATTATATAATGTCCAAAACAGTTTAATTGGCATTGCAGAAGAAACTAAATATGGTTCCAGCTCCAGAGATAACTGTAGAATAAACCATCTTGTCAAAGAAAACATATTCCTACATTTCAGCATGGTGCTGTGTAAGTAATTTTCTTAAGAGGAGTATTCCTTTAACTTCCTCATTTCCTGAGGTAGGGAATTCCACGAGTCAGGTATTATTTCAGGGAACATCGCTCACAAATCAACAGGCTGAAGGAGGATCTAGTCAGCATTGGATCTCCAAGGCCTTTACTGTGAAGGGAGTACGAAGGAGATCTAATCTTAAATCTGTTTTAAATTGAGCTGTAGTTGATGTAGTAAAATTTGTATGTTGGTCAATGCAGAAGAAGGAGATCTATCACTATAATGGGGAGACAGATAAGTTTACTAATTGAGAGGCCTTGATGTTACTGTACTGCACACAGAGTGATGAATCAAAAAATCTTGTTTTAGTTATTTTCAGAAAAGAGATGTTATGGAAGGAGTTGATATGGCTATAATAAGCAGGGCATACTCTCGCCTAAGTATGAATGCATTTAAACCCCTTATCCTTCAAGATCCCCTCTGCAGCAGACAGACTAGTTTGAATGCAGGCTTTGCTTGGGATAGAACCTTTGACTTTTCAGTGTGGTACTGGAATGAGAGACTGTGGTCAAACCCAATGCCCAAATACTTTTTCCTGTTAACATGAGGTAAAGGCTTTCCAGGTGACTCTCGCTTTGTAATGATTGGCTTAGTTCTAATGTATTGCAGGATGCTGAGTATAATTAAAGTGTGGACTTAAGACAGTTGATAATTAAGCTGTTTGTTGGTAACCAGTCCCATCCATGGCTAAAGTCATTTTACAAAGTAAAAGTACAAAATGTACCGCAAGCCACTCTGATGAATGCTCCATTGTCAATACAAAGTAAAAATTCAACGTGTAAAAAATTGCAAATACGGAGCAATAGCAGGCACACACTTATAGGCAAAATATCCTTTAAAAGTTTTATTTAGCACCGGTAACAAAAACAGATAAGCGCTTTCACTATTACAGCTTCTTCAGATCTATATGAAAAGTGCTCAGTAATTAAAAGATTTAAATACTGATTCAAAAATCCTAACACCAATCACATTCAAGCATCAATCAATATTCTTAAAAGAGAAATGGCATACACAATTACTACAGCAATCTATATAATGCTCCAAACAACATAAAAATATATATACATATATAAAAGCATGTATATACTAAATCCAAATAAATATGTGCAAATATGTATACTAACATACATGTATATGGTAATATATAGTGCATAGACTATAAAATATATGTATATAACACAACTAAAAAATGTCCCTTTATAACTCATCTCATTTGATATGGCGACGCTTCCTCAACTTGGGCTTTATCGAAGCCCTTTCATTGAGTCCTCGGCCTCTATCAGCCCTTAACCGAATAATCCAGTCATTTTCTCTATATTCAGTATGATTTCTGATATCACCGCCTCGTGCACTAGGTATTATTACCTCAAGTGCTCTAAACAAAAAATAATGACTAGCATCAAATTGCATGACATGTTTAGCCAGAGCATTGTGTTCTGAATGTTTTCTCATATGATAAAGATGCTCACATATCCTGTCCTTGAATACTCTGTTGGTTTTCCCAACATAAAAAGAGAAACAAACCTAGCACACAGCTAAATACACAATGTTGGCCGTCATACAATCAGCTCTAGCTGATATCATGAATTCTCTCCCCAAATCAGGATGGACAAAATACTTGTTAGTATCAATATGTGAGCAATAATTACATTGTCCACATGGTCTAGTAAATTCATCACCATGGGTCACCTGACTATTCTTAGAATAACAGAGTAGTCTTTTCAAATTCCTTTTATTCTTATAAAGGAAGCATGGCTTATCACCAACTATCTTCTTAATGTCACCATCTACCTGTAAAATTGACCAGTTCTTACTCATAATATTCTTAATTTCCTGATTATCAGTGGTGTAAAAAGCTGGAATCTTAACAAAATTTGAAATTTGATGTCTCTCTAGATGCTCACTAGGTACTAGGGGTCCAAAATAGGGTGCTGCAACAAAATCCCGTGATTTAATTACTGTCTCAAAATGTTTACTTATTTCAAAATCCCTATATCCCCTATCACGTAATTTCAGCCTTAGATTATCCAATTCATCTATAAAGCCTCTATCTGAAGGATTTAATCTAGAGGCTCTCATACCTTGACCCTTTACAATGTTCCTAAAAACAAATGTGGGATGCATGCTAGATCTCATTAATAACGTGTTAAAATAACACGGTTTACGGTAGACCCCAGTATTGAACGATCACTTGCTAATCCAGTTGCTAATCTTTCTCTATATATATATCTATAAAATCTATTCTATGTTTTGAACTATTCATGGTGAATTTTAAAAATTCTGTCAAATTATTCATTTTATCCATTGACTCAGCATATTTCAGGGTATCCATAACAACTATTCTGCCACCCTTATCAGCAGGTCTAATTATTATAGAATATGCTGAGTCAATGGATAAACTGCTGAGTGATACATATTATCTGCAGATTACCAAAGAACATGTAGTTGATATTATACAACATGTCTATTGGAAGGAACACAGTACATATCTGGATGTGTAAATAGAGCTTATAGCATATTTTTTAGAATTAGTTTTGGAGAACAATTGATTTATGTTCCGAGATAACATCTTTAGACAACAGGATGGTGTTGCCATGGGAACCCCCTGTGCCAACAGTTATGCTAATATGTTTTTGGCACAGTGGGAAGTGAAAACACTGTTTTTGGTAGATGAATTTAAAGATGATGTGGTCTTCTATTGACGGTTTGTCGATTACCTTTTTATTCTGTGGAAGGGAGCAGAGCATGGATTAGATTTACTATATCATAAAATGAATAATTTGACAGAATTTTTAAAATTCACCATGAATAGTTCAAAACATAGAATAGATTTTCTATATATATATATAGAAAGATTAGCAAGTGGATTGTTCAATACTGGGGTCTATCGTAAACCGTGTTATTTTAACACGTTATTAATGAGATCTAGCATGCATCTCACATTTGTTTTAGGAACATTGTAAAGGGTCAAGGTATGAGAGCCTCTAGATTAAATCCTTCAGATAGAGGCTTTATAGATGAATTGGATAATCTGAGGCTGAAATTACTTGATAGGGGATATAGGGATTTTGAAATAAGTAAACATTTTGAGACAGTAATTAAATCATGGGATTCTGTTGCAGCACCCTATTTTGGACCCCTAGTACCTAGTGAGCATCTAGAGAGACATCAAATTTCAAATTTTGTTAAGATTCCAGCTTTTTACACCACTGATAATCAGGAAATTAAGAATATTATGAGTAAGAACTGGTCAATTTTACAGGTAGATGGTGACATTAAGAAGATAGTTGGTGATAAGCCATGCTTCCTTTATAAGAATAAAAGGAATTTGAAAAGACTACTCTGTTATTCTAAGAATAGTCAGGTGACCCATGGTGATGAATTTACTAGACCATGTGGACAATGTAATTATTGCTCACATATTGATACTAACAAGTATTTTGTCCATCCTGATTTGAGGAGAGAATTCATGATATCAGCTAGAGTTGATTGTATGATGGCCAACATTGTGTATTTAGCTGTGTGCTAGGTTTGTTCCTCTTTTTATGCTGGGAAAACCAACAGAGTATTCAAGGACAGGATACATCTTTATCATATGAGAAAACATTCAGAACACAATGCTCTGGCTAAACATGTCATGCAATTTGATGCTAGTCATTATTTTTTGTTTAGAGCACTTGAGGTAATAATACCTAGTGCACGAGGCGGTGATATCAGAAATCATACTGAATATAGAGAAAATGACTGGATTATTCGGTTAAGGGCTGATAGAGGCCGAGGACTCAATGAAAGGGCTTCGATAAAGCCCAAGTTGAGGAAGCGTCGCCATATCAAATGAGATGAGTTATAAAGGGACATTTTTTAGCTGTGTTATATACATATATTTTATAGTCTATGCACTATATATTAGCATATACATGTATGTTAGTATACATATTTGCACATATTTATTTGGATTTAGTATATACATGCTTTTATATATGTATATATATTTTTTATGTTGTTTGGAGCATTATATAGATTGCTGTAGTAATTGTGTATGCCATTTCTCTTTTAAGAATATTGATTGATGCTTGAATGTGATTGGTGTTAGGATTTTTGAATCAGTATTTAACTCTTTTAATTATTGAGCACTTTTCATATAGATCTGAAGAAGCTGTAATAGTGAAAGCGCTTATCTGTTTTTGTTACCGGTGCTAAATAAAACTTTTAAAGGATATTTTGCCTATAAGTGTTTGCCTGCTATTGCTCCGTATTTGCAATTTTTTACACGTTGAATTTTACAAAGTAAGTTGGAAGCCTTTGAATCTTTTATTAGCTCTAAGGATCAAGATGATCTCAGCATAAAGTCTACACTTCATAGTAGATAGATGCCCTGGTACGTTGTTTGCAAGCATGTAGAAAAGTGATTCTCCAGTACCGAACTTTGAGGAGAATACATATGAAAAAGTACTGATGTCAGATTTGCATTTTAAAATAATGTGAAAACTCCTATTATAAATTAGACATTTTACTACAGTATTTGGGATTCCATAAGTAATTAGTGTTTTAAAACAGGAGGCACTGGTCAGCTGTCTCAAAAGCACATCTTAGTTCAGTAAATAGGATTCCTGTGAAAAGGCTGTGCTCCATATTAGTGTAACCATGATCAATGAGAGGAGAATAGTGGTAAGTGGGCTGTGTTTGGGAAGGAAACCCTGGTGGCACTGTGACAAGTTGTTATAGAAATCTATATTTATTTGTAGATTATTTTTGAAAGATGTGTGCCATGGCTGATATTTGTAATGAGTCAGTAATCAGCTGGTAGGATATCTGACTAAAGCTTTAATAAAGGTATTGTAAGAGCATGTTTAAAACTCCATGATAAAAGTCCAGTAGTCAGGGTGGTTACAGCTAGGATGTTGGACAGAACATGACATACTAGTTTTAGGAAAGTTAGCTGTAATGGGTGGTTAATGGTGTTGCAAGAGATTTTAACATTTACTAGAATACTCTGAACTTCATGCGATGGACTGCTCTAAAATAGAAAGGGGTCACTGCAATCACTGGGGAAGTATAGGGTTAGAAGTCAGTTTAGTTAGGGAAGTTAAATGCCACCTTGGTTAGTGTATGAGAAATTGTATCATTCACTATTTTACAGTCTATGAGTTAATATGAAATGCAGAATTTAGAACTGTGAATAATATTGCTCACCAGATTTTCAGCATTTTCCAGTACAATTTTGATTTGCTTAGGTGAAATGGTGAAGTAACTTATTACAGTGAACAAAAGCAGGTTTGAATTAGCAGTTATTCTACATGTAGTCTGAAAGAAGTATAACACAGGAGTCTGACCCAAAAGGAACACATTAAAAAAAGGAGTCTTACCTATAACAGAAATCTATTAAAACACACCCTTGGATCAGCCCTGCGATGTATAGCTGTAACTTCACCCCAGCACATCCTTTGCCAGCATCATAACTAGACATCAAAACCATAGCCTGTGTCCTTCATTTGTCAAGGAACATAAACTGTAAAACTAGTCATATGAGTAAGGGCCTGTCACTGTTGCTTTGTGATTTGCTCTTCTTCTGCCACATGAGAGACAAGTTCTAATAACTTTGTATCACAACATCTGAATAACTAGAGATAAGGTCCCCCATCTGTCAATGAGACAAAGGGCCACATTCATAGTACTTGTGCTCTGGAATAGTGACAGGTTGCATTGGCTGCTCCTAAGCACAGAGAAGCCGGTATTCAGAGACACAAGCCACACTTAGATGCAGCAGTTTGAAACAATCTGAGAAAGTTGAATACTAATGAAGGGATACTGATATGTAAATGAGAAATATATGAAAAAATCTAGGATTATCTTAAGTACATAAGGAGGTCTTCCTTCCTTTCTGTGTTTCATACTCACTTTTTGATCAACTTCTGTACTGTATGCATAAGGGCAATACAAAGCACGGTTGTGCCTTTTTCTATCTATTTTGCAATCTGCAAAGATGTTTAGATTGGCTCCCAGTTTAGCTGCATCCTGCCATGAAGTATGTTTTTGGTGCACTTAGCAGCACTCGAATGCCAAGAAGAAGAGTAACGGTTGAGCCATCTGAACTTTGCTGATCAGGAAATTGTGGACAAGTATATGCTGGGCAGGGACAAAATATGGGCTCTTTTGAATGTATATTGCCTACAGACAGTTATATGGAGGAAGCATGACCTTCCTATCCGTGTGGATAACAAAGGATGTTTAGCCCTCACTAGACTTGCCAGAGGGACCTTTCAGAAAACGGGACAAACTGGGTATCTCACAGGCTTTTGATTAAAGGATTAAAGCAGTTTCCTGATAGACTCTTGGCACATGTGAATCAGTGCATCCATTTCTCAGTGTCACCGTAGGACTATGCCAGAACCACGTCTGCCTTCTGCAGATTGGCATGCTTCCCTGGGGTGCTAGGTGCAATAGATTGCACCCATATTACCATCATGGCCTCATCTGGACCATGATGGAGAGGTATCAGATCAGGAAGGTCTACCATTCCATCAGCTACCAGGTAGTGTGTAATGAATGGGGTGCATAACCAACATGTTGCACCAACATCCTGGCAGTGCCATGATTCTCATATTTTGCATGCAAGCTCACTCTACCACCTGTTCCTGCATTTTAAGATTCATCATGGTCACCAAATTGGTATGTGCAAAACATAATACTGTTGCTAGTCTTAGTTATTCCATAATCCGTTGATTGGTAATATAGCTACTACTAAGCAATCATGGCCCCCTTTAATGTTATACATTCTTGCCATTTCACAAACTACCCACTTGAACCTTGGTTAATGACATAAGTCTGCACCCCTCCAAGGAATTGTCAAGAAGTAATTCAACACCTCCCTTTCCCAAATGTGATTAGCTAATGAGTGAGCATTTGACCTGCTGAAAGCCCATTTCCATTGACTAGATCATGGGTTCCCAAACTGGGATTCGTGGCACCCTGGGGAGATGCAGCTTCCTTACAGGGGAACTGCAAAGATTAGCAGCTGATTGCAGGTAAGTGAATGCCTGTATGAGTGTGTGTATGTCTGTCTGCATGTGTGAGTGAATGCGTGCATGAAAGCAAAAGTCTGTGTGTGTGAGACAGATCGGGAGAGTGAGAGCAATGTGTGAGTGAATGCAGGAATGAATGAAGAAGTGTGTGTGTGTGTGTGTGTGTGTGTGTGTGTGTGTGTGTGTGTGTGTGTGTGTGTGTGTGTGTGTGTCGGGAGAGTGAGGGCGATGTGTGAGTGAATGCAGGAATGAATTCATGAAGAAGTGTGTGTGTGTGTGTGTGTGTGTGTGTGTGTGTGTGTGTGTGTGTGTGTGTGTGTGTGTGTGTGTGTGTGTGTGTGTGTGTGTGTGTGAGATCAGGAGAGTGAGAGCGATGTGTGAGTGAATGCAGGTATGAAAGGAAGTGGCTGTCTGTGTGTATGTGTGAGATCGGGAGAGTGAGAGCAAAGCGTGAATGAATGCAGGTATGAATGAGGAAGTGGCTGTGTGTGTGATCGGGAGAGAGCGAGAGCAATGTGTGAGTGAATGCAGGTATGAATGTGGAAGTGTGTGTGTGTGTGTGTGTGTGTGTGTGTGTGTGTGTGTGTGTGTGTGTGTGTGTGTGTGTGTGTGTGTGTGAGAGCGATGTGTGAGTGAATGCAGTTATGAATGAAGAAGTGTGTCTGGTGTGTGTGTCCAGATTTTTGCCTCATATTTTTGCTGTGCTCCTCCTAAAATCTGTATTTTTCTGGAAAATAGTTAATATCAACTCTCTAAGTTTGTAAGAGCAATATTTAAAATCTGTCCCCCCACCATTTTAGGCTTTGTCCAGATTTTTGCTCTAAAAATCTGGACAAAGCCTAAAATGATGGGGAGACAAATAGGGACAGATTTGAAATATTGCTCTTGCAAACTTAGAGAGTTGATAGAATAATAGGTTTTGCATTAGCATGAATTCGCTGAAGGATGTGGAGTCAAACTCAAATGTTTGTCATTATTTAATGACTTAAGTCCTCAACTATTTGCCAGAAAAGTACAGATTTTAGGAGGAACACACCAAAAATATGAGGCAAAAATCTGGACATTCTGTGAAAATCTGTACAGTTGAGAGGTGTGAATCACATACACACACAGTCACTTCCTCATTCATACCTGCATTCATTCACACACAGCCACTTCCTCATTCATACCTGCATTCATTCACACACACAGCCACTTTCGCATTCATACCTGCATTCATACACACACACAGCCACTTCCTCATTCATACCTGCATTCACTCACACATCCCTCTCACTCTTCTGGTCTCACACACATATAGCCACTTCCTCATTCATACCTGCATTCACACACACACACACACACACACACACACACACACACACACACACACACACATACACACACACACACACACACACACACACACACACAGATCCACTTCCTCAATCATACCTGCATTCATTCACACACACACACACACACAGCCACTTCCTCATTCATACCTGCATTCACTCACACATCCCTCTCACTCTTCTGATCTCACACATACACACAGCCACTTCCTCATTCATACCTGCCTTCACTCCTACATTGCTCTCAGTCTCCCGATCTCACACACACACTCACACACACACACACACACACACACACACACACACACACACACACACACACACACACACACACACACACACACACACACATACACACACAGCCACTTCTTCATTCATTCCTGCATTCACTCTCACTCGCCACAAACTAATAAGCTTAACTGCAAAATAAACCACGAACTGTTTGCAGTTTATTTTGCAGCTAAGCTTATTAGTTCATGGTGCCCCTGTGAGGAAGCCATGGCTCTCCAGGGCGCCCCAGCACAAACTTTGGGAACCCCTGAAATATGCACTTTATGTGCGCAGCAGGGGGGGGCCTTGGGAAAACCTGGATTCAGCAAGGGAGCCGAGAATCAAAAAAGTTTGGGAACCACTGGCCTAGATGAATCTGGGGTTCCCTTCAGTATGATTCTGCAACTACATGCAGGATGTTTATTTCCTGCTGCATTCTACACAACATGATCATGCATGTACCAAGTGTACAACTATCACAGCAACTCATTGATAGCAGCTGTGAAGCTCCTTCTATCATTTTCCTCCAACCATTGACAATAATGATGAAGGCCAACCAACAACAGTAGAAAAGCAACCCCTCCAGCAGGCCTGTGCATGGTATACAGCTCCACAGGCTAAAACAATGAGCTATAGTCCACATGTATGGGCCACAACATTCACTTAGCAGCAGTGAGTAAAAACAAGGACAAATATACAACGGGATGCGGGTATATTCTAATCCCAACCAACTTTCTAAATTCTGACCATTATTTTGCCTCTGTAGCTGAAAAAAAACGGTTATTTCATCTTTGTAAAGTGCTAATTTGCAGAATTGTAATGCTATGTTTTGACATTGTTTCAGATCATTGATTGAACCATGTCAACGAAAAGTGTGGACTTTTCAAGTGTGAAAGTCCAAGCCATCATGAAGTTACTATTCCTTCAGAAGAAAACTCCAAAGGAAATCCATGAATGTATGATACAAACACTGAGTGACAATTGCCCTTCTTACTCAACTGTGAAGTGTGGTGATTTCGAAACCAAAGATGCAGCAAGGTCTGGGAGGCCTCAAATGGTCTCATCTTCTGAAATTGTTGACCATGTCCATGACGTATTTTGGCAGATCAGCAAATATCAGTCAAAAGAATTTCTGAGACATTACAGATATCCATGGAACATGTTGGCTTTATAATCCATGAGCAGCTGGGTATGCAGAAGCTGTCAGCCAAGTGGGAGCCCAAATGTTTGAATACCAACAAGAAAAGGCATCAAGTGGACACTTCCAAGTTGATTTTGTGGCATTTTTGTTGAGCTGGTGCCTGCTTTTTGGAATGACTAGTTACTGCTGATGAAACATGGTTTCACCACTATGATTATGAGACAAAATAACAGTCTATGCAATGGCAGCACTCAGTTTCACCAAGGTCAAAGAAGTTCAAGACCTAAAAGTCAGCAGGAAAGTTCATGGCCACAGTGTTTTGGGATCAAGAAGGTGTTGTGATGACTAACTATATTCCAAGGGAGCCAAACAGTTAATTTCTGTGCTGATTAAAGGAAGCATTGAAAGAAAAAAGGAGAGGGAAGCTACGGAAAGGAGTTCTGTTTTTGCAAGACAATGCACCTGTTCACAAGGCTGGCAAAACGATGAATGTTTTGACTAAACTGGGGTTTGAGACCATCCACCCTACTCACCAGATCTTGCTCCATCTGACTATTTCCTGTTTCCAAACCATAAAAAGAGTTTGAAAAGGCGGCAATTTTCAAGTGATTCGGAGGTGAATGCAGCAGTATTTCAGTGACCAAACTTCAGACTTTTTTTTGGCAGGGTTATAGAAACTTCAGACATGATGTGCCAAGTGTGTTGAACTTTGGGGAGAATATGTTGAATTACTTGTAAGTTTCATGACTCCACATCATTCCCTTCTAGATTGGGCTTAGAACTTTTTAGCACCTCCTCATAATGCTTGATGTATAAAAGGTTGCTTGCGAGTGCTCTGTGTGTGCATGGTAAACTTAAACCGCATATCAGATTTTCTTTTCTTTTTTCAATAAGTAAAATGTTTTTTGGAAACGTAGCATTGGTCATCAATCATACAGCACAGAGGGGTAAGTGACACAAGTGTATGGTATATTGTTAGGGACTGATAGTGGAGATATCTATATGGCTGTACTGTTATTTTTAGGGTTTATATCGTAAGTTCGAAGTTTGAAAACTCGAATCTCATATGATCGACATTATATGAGCAAAGTTTTCAAACATCGAACGTTACAATGGAGATTGCCATAGGGAATATTTCTCTTCACTTCAATGTAGTGCGATCTCGGAGTTGGTATATTTAAGTAGCGGGGGGTGCAGGGGGGCTTTCTCCCCTGAATAGAGTGTTCAGGTAGGTTTTTTTATTTTTATTTTGTTTATATTGTACGTTCGAAGTTTGTAAACTTTGCTCATATGGAGTCGATTATATGAGATTCGAAGTTTTCAGACTTCAAACATATAATATAGACCCTTATTTGTATATGTGGTGTCAGAAAAGGCTATGGCGAATATTAAAATTAAATAAACTAGTTTTTAAATGTGAAATGTTATCTAAATGTGTATCTATATATACACACATATATGCATAACTACATACATGTGGATCAATCCATCTATTTCTCAGTGAAAGCTCAGGAATGAGCCAGTCTCATGTCTCCCTTCTGCAGGATGACATGCTTCATTGAGGTGATAGGTGCAATAGAGTGCACCCATGTTACTATTAGATCACCATCGTGATCATGTGGCAGAGGTATAAGAACAGCAACAAGAAGGTCAAAGCAGCTTGAAGTGGCTAATTACAAGGAGAAATGCTAACTGACACTGCATTTGCAACTGTAATGGTCAGTGGTCAGTATCCTACATGCAACTTAATGATGTTTGAGAGTAGATTCAAGACACATTCCTGTGCATATGAAACATTATTCACAAAGTAAAATGATAAAACAGCTATGAGGCAACTTCAGAGCTAACACAGTGTGACTTGTACAAGATGTACTCAAAGAAACAAATCCTAAGTGGAAACAAGAGAGAGTGTAATGGCAAAAAAATAGGAAATATTAGAATGATGCAGCAGTGAAGGAAATTGAAAGGATACAATTTCTGATTTCAAACATGTTAAAGGAAGGGAAAAATAGATGTTTGTGATGCAGTTTTGTGGAGGTAGAAGGCCTGAGATGCACCATATGTACACACTGGCCCCATCCACAATTATGGAATAGCTGGATAACATAAAACTTCAAAGAGTAGTTTGGGGCAAATTTTAGAAATACTGAAAAAACATTTACAAATCTTTTTTGTGTCTTTCATTCACATTATAGAGAAATGTGCGCTGGCATTGTGCCAGATTATTGATTTTATATATACACCCCGGGATTCAATAAACTTTGTGTAGGCTTTGCTTGAAGCCTACATGCAGTTTACATTTCTGCACAATGAGAACAGAGTTAATAGCATATGCATGTCGCACATCACGCTTACACAGATACAAGTGACTTTTCATGGCCAGCAACAGTGTTAATGGACGAGAAACCATATAAGCAGCATGAAGGTATATAACAGAAGCAGACAAGTTTACCTACGGGCAAACATTCTGTGAGATTGCGAGGACATCCGCAGTAACTACCATGGCTAAAATTAATGTAATGAATGCAGTAATACTGTATAGAAAAGTCTTCACGTTGCAATGTACTCTACAACATGCATTTGGTGTACTGAAATAAAGGATTTGTGGCGATCACCATGGGTACATAGACTGCGGTATAAATGCACTAGTCATGGGAAGTTTTCATATTGAAAAGGCCATGCCCACAGACATGAATGGTAGGAATGAAGAAATAGGAAGAGGACACATGAAACATAGTAATGTACACCAGATAAGGGCATGTCAAAGTACATATACCCCAAAGACAAGTCAGTAGCATGAAAAGTAATCACATATGTACATAATACAGTATGTACTGCTGTTTACAGCTGCTGTGTGGGTACATTCATATCATTATACAGTTGTATCTTATGTGACTGTCACACAAGGTCACATCTCAATGGAGATGACTGGTTGTGATATAAACACCCTGACATAATCATTAGAGAGAAAATTTATCAAGATTGGTATATACAATAGGTGTATATGCATATTGTGAAGGTGTGCAGAATGAGTTGCTTGAATATGACTAAAATGTCACCATAGGTCTTAACCAATTAGGGACACATAGCAACAGGCTCATGGACAACAGTAGACAGAAACATGCATAATCATGGACAAAATGTCAGAAGAATACCACCATTAATCTGTGACACTGACTTAAAAATATGTGATTGTGAGTTACTATACATGTTCTTCTGCAGGAAGGCACTTGCACAACCATAATGATTTGTCAGTACACCAATCTATAAGGGGAATCAAGCAGCCTTCCTCAAAAATGATCAGTTTTTGGAGGTGTTACAAAGATATTGTTACACCTGTAGTTTAAATTAGGAGAGGTTTGATTGATACAGATGCCACAGTCCACACTTTTGTGAATGTAGCTCATGCCATCAGTGTTGTCAATGAGCTGTGCATTTACAGGGTGTATTTCAGGAAGACGTATCACAAAAGCATCTTGTAGAACACCTTGAGGGGAAGTCTGCACTGTCAACTCCTAATGGTTCTGCATTACAAAGAATACTTATGTACGGCTGACAAGATGTGCCGGAGCTCAATGTGCCAAAAGTGATACACTTGAGTAAAGCATCCCTAAAAGACATGCATTGGCCATAAGGATAACATTTAAAAACAACACACTATTATCAGTAGATTCCCACACTCAGGGCCAGTGTTAACATATTGGGGGCCCCCAGCAAATGTCATGTTGGGAGCTCCTAGCCACTTTCAGTATAAGTATCAACCTGTCAATGCCATCGCTCCTAAGCAACCTTTTAGCTCATGCTGCAAACTTTTAGGAGTGGTATGCACAGACAGACCTGTAGCTACAGGCCTATGTACCACAATATGTTGACCTGTCTAACAAAGGGACACTTACAGTTACTGGCATTTAGTTGCAACAATGGTACATTACAACAACTCCATGTACAGGTCTGGATTAAAGTGAAATGATGACTAGGCCTAACGTTTCAACACCCCCTTCCATACCCTCCAGTCCACTCCTCTAACCCCCCCCCCACCCTCACTGTGAGCTCCCCATAACATACACCTTACTTTTTTTCTTCCTTTTCTTACATTTTGCCTTGCTCTCAGATTTTTTAAGAAGCCATAACTTTCTATATGCTCTGAGGTGCATTTTATTTATTTTCTTTCTTTTTACACAACCTTTTCATCCAATAATGGCTTGAACATAATTTATGATTAAGGAAAGAAAGTCACTGTTGCTGTTCAGCTTTAGTTTTCCTTGCATCATTCAACATACCTTTCCTGAACAAGACAGCACAGTAATAACCATTTTGCAAATAACTCAAATATGCCAGGGCCCAAGAAGCCATAGGTTTACAGATGGTCTGGGGTGCATTTTAGAGCATTTTCTCAACATTTTACTCCAATGGTGGGCTAAACAAAAATCATGAAAAAGAAAAGAATTTCAGTCTTATTTTTTTTTTCTTTCAATGAAGACATGAGTTGTGCCCAAGCTGATAAAATAGTAGCTCACAGTAAACTAACACGCCAGTAGTTATGGGAATACTGCCTGACTCCCTAATCCCCCACAAAAGACAATCGCTCCCTATGTATCCCTTTGGTGTTAGACTGGGATGAAAGCAGAGGTTTGAATTGCCTTAGTCATATATTTCAAATGACTGCTGATATACATATACATAGCATGTTCTTCACCCCTAACCCTGAAAGGCAGCCACATGTATATGTGCCTGATATGTGATTGTGAGAAAGATTTCAGTAATATATTCTAATTTGTTGCTGCTAGACAGTACACCACTCCTACACAAACTATAGTAACCTTCTTTGTACACCTCTGAGCTCTGTGAGACACACTGCCCTCAGTTCAAACACAAGCTATTTTGACTTTGCGTGCACACCTCTAAGGTTTGACTGTGATGAAAATTAAAGTTGTAATAACCACACAATCCCCAGCCCCTCATAACCTATAGCAGCTTTCTATACACACACATTTGAGCAGAGCTGGTTTTGGAATGGGTGTGGTTGAAAACAGAGGCTATTATTAGATTTATCCTAAAAGGGTCATATCTCCGCACCGTTCAGGTTAAACAGTGCATTCAGAAAACTGATACATTTTTCTCCAACCAGCAACAGCTTCTGTGGAGGCCCCAACAGTTTGGTTTTCTGGTAAGTCTTTCAGGATCCAGTGCAAATACCCTGCAAGCATGGTAGCTGCACGGCTCCAAAAGTCCTTGGTATAATTCAAAAAAGCAAGAGCCAGCAAAACAGTGACAATGAGATTTATTATAATAATATAAGGAGAACAAACAGACCGGTTTTGGCTGAAAAGTTGCAAAGCCTGATGGCTATGTAGTTAGTTTTAGTGTAGAAAATGTTCAACAGCAGGGTTTAACTAAGCCAGGGGCACTATGTCAGTGGTAAGATATTTAATGGAATTCTGATGCCTGTTACTTGACAAAACACTGTTACTACAACCAGAAATATCTTTGTATTTTAAGGGAGATATACAAGACTGCTGTACTATCTTTTGTTGGTTACATACATGTTACAAAATATCAGTATAGCATAACCTGCTCTAGTTGGGGGCCCCCAGTGACCACAAGGTTCAGTGGTGCCTAAAGCCGGCTGTGTATTGCATTCATCTGCAACAGGTAATACCAATGGATATTGTCTGCAGCATCTACAATTGGTGCGTGAATTAAGAAGCGATACATTATAATGAATGGTATAGCAATATGTGAGACCAGTAGCAATGCATCAGTTATGCCCATGTACACAGAAACTACAGCACTGCAATGTGCAGTGTCAATGAGTGAGGACACTTTCACTGTGATACTGTTCACATACCAAACAATACATGGAGCACACTTTATTTTAGCAAATCAAACTCAAGATATGCTGCATAATCACTGCTACCCTGACATTGTTAGAGAAAATTTTATACTACCATGAAATCCTGAAATGCATGCATAATTGTTCATGCAAACTATCAAGTGGTAATACTGACATGATGTACTGGTATGTCCGTGATGATGTACAATCACACTATAGCTGTACCTGGGATACAGTAGTATATAGGTACATAGGAGAGTGTTAGGCTAAAGCCCCAAGACCCCTTAAGAGCCTAGCCACATGTGACATAAGTTTCACAATTTTAAATATCTATGTGAATGATGTTCACACAGGTATGAGCTTTTTCTGTTATATAATATCAAATGCCTCTATCCCTGAGGGACATGGCTGAAACAACAGGAATATAATCATGATTAGGCATCCATTGATCTAAGTTACACTTGAAAAGGGTCAGGCAATGCTTTTGTTTTACGTGACTTGGAAGCTTGTTTCAGATGAGTGTTACTGTCTGAGAGACGTCTCTATCTCTACAACATGATTTATTATGTCCCAGGCTCAGTTAACATTCTTGGAACAATTGACCCTCATGCAGCTTGCATTAACAAGGTGTAACATTTCCATCATGGCCAGACTGGAGATAGCACTGTAGGCCAGATATAGAGCAACCCTTAGTAGTCTGTAGAAGATGCAATACAGTGATAGGACTTTCAATCTCCCCGCATAGGACTTGCTGTTTATACCATGTATCTTCTTTGTGTGATAACTCTGGGGGTGCTCCAGTCGTTGGAGATGTGTGGTGAGGTGCATGCAAAAGGGTACATTGTACTCAATTATGATGAGGGCTGAGGCCAATGGGACCATAATGTCCTTTGATGTAGATGGCCTACCCTTACTTAGGAATTGTACTACATAAAAGGAATTTGTTACCACTGTAGTCACATGCTGGTGGAAATGCCGCTTACTATCTACCTGAGCACCTGGGTCATGTACCACTTGATCTACTCATAGAGGGGTGCTGTCTATATTGTAATTAGCTTGTGTATTTGCTTTCAAAAAGGGAATAATTATTCTTTTTGTTCATCTAGTGTGTCTTCATGGCCGTAGCAATAATCATTTGTGTGTGTTAATACTTTCTGCAGAATATCAATAGCATTCTCAGATTCAATGAGTGTCCACAATCTGCAGTTGTCCACAAAGTTGGTTAGACAAAGGCTATCTACATCTGTCTTGACTTCTGAGAATTAAATACTGAACAGGAAAGGGCTTAGTACATAACCCTGAGGTATGGCCCTGGTCACTGGAATCTTTCTAGAAGTGAATTCACACACTTCAATGGTATGTACCCTGTCTGTGATCTATTTGTCTACTCAACTGGGGATGTAGGTGTTTATACCCACTTGAGACAATTTCTTTGTAATACCTGAGTGTGGATTTGTGTCAAATGCCTTGGCCAGGTCAGGTTATGTGGGGTGACAGTCTTTTCCTCATGCAGTGTACTTGGTGACCTTCTAGAAGAAATGTTCATCAACAAAATGAATTGGGGAGAAACAAGGCAGAAATAATATAAAAAAACTTTAATACGGTTAGCGCTTTCACATCACAGATGCTTCTTCAGACCATGAATGAAACGACATAAGCTAAAACCACTTTATATATTTCATAAGCTCTACCAAGTCTCTATTAATTAATTGATTACATTTATTCAGCACTCAGGTTAAAGAGACAGCATATAAATAGGTATCTAGCCAGAAACATACTACAGCTTGCTAACTCCACAATTTAATACCCAAACTGACATTTCATCAGTGAAGTAAAAATCAATAAAAAAGACATGCACAAAACAAGTACAGAATTTTTAATAAAACAAACAATATTAGCAGATTTTATAAATGCCTTGTTTTTGGATAGGGCTTAATCGATGTTTTATCATTGAGCCCTGGTTCTTTTTCTGCCTGCAACTCAATAATCCATTTTAGCTCTCTCAATTCCAGTTTATTTTTAATGTCACCCAGCCTTGAATCTTGACAAATACATTCTATAACTTTGAATTGGAAATGATGCATTACCCCTGCACAGATAACTTGTTTGGCTAGAGCACTTCTATCTGGTTCATTATTTCTGATGGCAGCCAAATGCTCTCTGACCATCTCTCTCAGTGAGCGAGTGGTCATGCCAGCATAGAAGGAATGGCATTGTCTATTATCTATGACTATGTATGGGTGGTGGCATCCACAAACAGCACTGTGTTTAGTTATGCATTCCCCTTAACATTTCATACTTATTTAATAATGATTTGTGGCAACACCTCCAAATATGAGCTTGGGTTTGCATCATATACCACACAGTGGTATTGTTTACACAGTCAAACAACTCTACCTCTGTCATGTAATTACATCAATTGCACATCATATGCCTGTATCATTTTTCATTGGAAAGCTGTGTGTGAGCTCCCTGATACCATATATGGACACATTACAAATTAGGTGGATGTGGTTCATGCAGAGCAATTAATAACACAAATGCTGTCAGTCACACAGTGCTGCTGGTGACCACCTCAGTAATCCTTGTGAATAGCAGCACAAATGTATATACAATGAATTTCACAAGGTTGTAATTGAATAAAAACTTGTGATATGTTAGTGCACATAACATAATTACAACATGTGGATAAAACAACACGTATGTGCCCAAGTAATAAGTATGACATTATATTGATGTACTGTATGTCATAGAGTATTTAATAGTGGTAGGTATACACATGCACACATGTGCCATACTGCAAGTGTCACTGTGATGGTTGAATGAGAACTAAGTAGAATGTTGATCTTTTCCAATACAAAAACACATCTTACTAAACCAACAATATACATAGTATCATCTCATGTCAATAGTTCTAAGGAAGCAGTTGTTACAGAAGGCACATGTAATCAAATAGCAGCAACAGCCATCAATATATGACATTGCATCACAGTTTGTAATACTCTCTTCTAGAGCTACGGTACATCTACACATCAACATAGCAGATGTGGATGAAAGTGTCACTGACATGTTAAATGTTCATAGGTTCATAGGACATCACTAGGCTAATAACCAACATCACATTAAATCCTAGCCATTATTATACCATTTAAACCAAATTTACTATATCTATATGATGTAAGATAGTAAGGCGAGGTGTGTATGTGTGTATTTGATTGCATTATGTAGTGCCTCTGTCCAGCTGTCCACATGTGGTATGTGAAACACAATATGGCAAAATTAGCAATCACACATCCAGCGGTCTGGAGATGGATTGCAGAGGCTCATGGAAGGACTCTGCTTCATGATGTGTGCATGCATCTTTCAGATGAGGACATCCCCCAGTCCTTAGCAGGAAGGATGTTATGTGACCAGAGGGAAAAGGGGATGTTAGATTTGAGGGACAATGTTAAAGGCTCACCTAAGTGGTAGTTACATGAAAAGAGATTCAAAAGATCATACAAAGACCATAATGTACCACCAACCACACCCACATTAGTTGACTGGGTCTGAGTTCAATATTAAACCAGTGTAGGTATAAAACCTGGATTCCATACAATGTAAAACTACCTCCACCACCACAAATGTTTGACTTTAGCACTGTCACATTGCAATTTATAGAGGATGATAGCATCACTGAATGCTGAAAAGATGTTAGGAGGAGTGTCTGAAATAGATGTGGAGTCACATCTCGTTGTAAAATTGTCTCAGAAACATTATTTGAATGAACACATACTCAAGCTGACTGCTGTTAGATTAGAACCTCTAATTATATAGTTTCAGAAGCTGGAGAACACAGTACTTAATGGTAGTGCCACAGCACGAGTTTGACTTAGTGTCACAGTGCACCTTATAGAGGATGACATTGGCAGTATATGTTAACAAGAAGATGTTGGGGAAGTGTCTGACATAGCTGTGGACTCACATGCCATTCTAAAATTGTCACCAGGCTGATTGTTGAATAAACACACACACACACACACACACACACACACACACACACACACACATTATAGTGAATTCATACCTAACTATCTGCAGAGCATGGTACTTAATGCAAGTACCACAGCAGAAGTCTGGCTTTCACAGTGTCATTTAACACTTCATAGCTGATGTCATCAGCAGTGTTTGGTGAGAAGAAGACGGTAGTAGGAGTATCTCACATGCTGTTTTAAAATGGTCTCCAGAATGTGAATTAACACACACACACACACACACACACACACACACACACACACACACACACACACACACACACACTGACTGCAGTGAGACAGCGGTAGCTGGTGACTTCAAATCAAAGAGGGGTTGCAGTAGACAGCTGAATGGGTGGGGCCAACAGGAAGGGGTGTGGTCAGCTAGAAAGGGGCGGACCTATGATCAGAACCACAAAAACTGGGACTTTATTTAAATGTACTGCACTGGGTGCCAAACCATCATTATGAGAGTCCAATCAAGACAAAATGAAGTGTAGAAGAAAAAATATTTCAATGCACTGGCTACATGACAGCTTACTTAATATCTAGATGGAAACAAAAAGGTTGTGAGGCATAAAAAAATAAATTACTTTTTAAATACATTACTGGAATGCCAGTCAGAATCAAGTATAAAAAATAAGTCTCAAACCACTTCTCCTTGCACTGCAGTTCTAATTATAATTTATATTCACCTTTATAAAAGTACCAAGTAACATGCTGAAAGTAGCAATCTCTGTGATACCCCCACTTGTAAAAATGTTTCTTAACCATAAAAGATCTCCTGCCTGACAACAACTAACTACTTGTTTCATGGGAAAAACATGATCAAAGTAAAAAATGTACAGCAAACAAGAAATAAGCTCAAGATAAATTGCTTAAAGGATTACTGCACAGGTTATGTACCACACATGATAGATTGGCATTCTGTTTAGTTTATGGCTAAAGCCTGCAAAGATGACTTCAAGTCTCCAACAAATGTAATGACCTTCTGAAAATACTGTAATCCTGTCCTTTATTACAAATACTACCATATGCATTTCAATACCTAAGGCTTATACGTTATCTAGCTATGTAAATATTCTCTGCATGGCAACAATTTCTACAGAATTCTGCTTAGCTGCAGAAGCTACACTGATAAGGGAAGACAGCCCCCCCAAGCTATACATACACCGCGTGGCACCCAACTATCGCCGCCGACCTGAGAAGACCCACTCCTAGTGCGAATGCACTACAAAGATTAAAGCATCTGTGTTTTAAAATAAATAGTCTAAACAGTTGCTTAAGACAGCCCCCCCAAGCTAAACATACACCGCGTGGCACCCAACTATCGCCGCCGACCTGAGAAGACCACTCCTAGTGCGAATGCACTACAAAGATTAAAGCATCTGTGTTTTAAAAATAAATAGTCTAAACAGTTGCTCAAGACAGCCCCCCCAAGCTAAACATACACCGCGTGGCACCCAACTATCGCCGCTGACCTGAGAAGACCCACTCCTAGTGCGAATGCACTACAAAGATTAAAGCATCTGTGTTTTAAAATAAATAGTCTAAACAGTTGCTTAAGACAGCCCCCCCAAGCTAAACATACACCGCATGGCACCCAACTATCGCCGCCGACCTGAGAAGACCCACTCCTAGTGCGAATGCACTACAAAGATTAAAGCATCTGTGTTTTAAAATAAATAGTCTAAACAGTTGCTTAAGACAGCCCCCCCAAGCTAAACATACACCGCGTGGCACCCAACTATCGCCGCCGACCTGAGAAGACCCACTCCTAGTGCGAATGCACTACAAAGATTAAAGCATCTGTGTTTTAAAATAAATAGTCTAAACAGTTGCTTAAGACAGCCCCCCCAAGCTAAACATACACCGCGTGGCACCCAACTATCGCCAACCTGAGAAGACCCACTCCTAGTGCGAATGCACTACAAAGATTAAAGCATCTGTGTTTTAAAATAAATAGTCTAAACAGTTGCTTAAGGTAAAGAACTATCCTACCTAAAAGTGTTTTCTACTGTCTAGTGTTAGACAGGAACAACTCTAAAAGAAAACAGACTTTATATGAAAACAGACTTTACTTTATATTAAAAACATATTAGTAACCTGCTGTTAAATACGGTTACCTTTAAGACCTAAGGAAATCCCTGTGGTGTAATCCCCGCTCCGCTTCGCCCTCGCTACGCTCGGGCTCGCTCCGCGCCCCTCCCTGCCCCCTATTCCCACCCGCCCCCACTACCTCTACATTTATTGGTCATTAAGCCCATCCCCCTTACCACCACCCAATTACAACTGTCCCTCACCCTGTACCACTCCCCTCCATTTCTATACCTGTCTACACTACAAAGTCTACTCCTTCAGTCCGCCCACCCTCTTAACCCTCCCATTGACACTCTCCTCCCTCCTCCTAGCTTTTTTACATACCAATTTGTAACAAGGTAGTTCCCCCGGCTAAATCCACTTATCAACCCCCCCCTCGCCATGGATAAAAACTCTCTTAGTACCTTCCCCCTCACAACATTACTACTTATCTTACCCTATCTGTTAACAAGTTACGAAACCCTAGACCCAGCAGGCACCTACCTCCCTAATGGTCAGACCTCCCTGCACTCCCACGACACCTCCAATCTCATTCACCCCTCTCACCACCCTGCTATTAATGTGAGCTCTAACAGTATCCACCCTACTCTCAGTTACCCGAAAACATCCTCAACAAGGGAACATCTTAAACTACTAATGAAACTCCAAAGAATACTTGATTATTTAAAAAAATCCATAACAAAAGATGGTGATATCCACCCCAACCCAGGCCCCACCATTGACATAGACCCAAACCCCGTGAACGCTGCTAGAAGCCTAGCGGGCTCCCTACGTATGCTTCACCTTAATCTAAGAAGTATTAATAACAAAGTACACAACTTGCATGCTCTGCTTGCAACCCACTCCCCTGACATCATGTGTCTCTCAGAAACATGGCTCAAACCCAGCACTAAGGATGAGGAAATCATCCCACCTGGGTATAACATCTTCAGAGCCGATAGAACTACTAGAAAGGTTGGTGGAATAGCTGTCATGTTCAAGAACTCCTTGAATATCACTAGGAATCCACTCCAACCTCCAAAAGTTCACAACCAGGAATTGATTGCCCTAAAGCTATGCCTAAACAACCAAAAAAGTATTAATCTTATAGTCATCTATTTCCCTCCAGGCAATAATGCTGAAAACTTAGAACAAACTTTCAGTTGGCTTTCCACCTTCTATCCCCAAGAAACGATTATTTTAGGAGATGTTAACATCGACTGGTCTCTCCACTCCTCCCAACCAAATCCTCTCCCCATTAACTTACATGGATTCTCCCAACTTATTCTCTCCCCCACTAGAGTTGGACATGCCCAACAAAAGGAGAGCATCATAGACTGGATTCTTACTAACAAGGATCCTACCAACTATACCTCAGGGACCCTCCTCAACGACCTTAGTGACCACCTTATCACCTTTATTATTAAACACAAATGTCCAACTACAAACCCCCCCCTAACCAGACTAGTTAGGAACAGCAAGAATTTTGTCCCAGACCAATTTCTTGCAGACCTCAATGCATGTAACTGGTCCATCCTAAAAACTCTACCCTTAGATGAGAGCGTGTCATACTTTAATGACACCTTCCTCAAAATACTTGACTCTCACGCTCCTAAGCGACTCATTAGAACTAAGGAACGTATCGCACCTTGGCTAACTAAAGACACTAAAACTAAAATTAAACTCAGAGATCAGGCCTGGAACAAATGGAGAACCACAAAAACCCCTCTGGATCGCATCAAGTTTCTGCAGCTTAGAAACTCAACCAAAGCAGCCGTTATGTCTGATAAAAAACAATATTTCTGTCACCTCCAAGACAAACATCAAAACAATCCTAAAAAATTCTGGGCCGGTTTCAATCACCTCCTCCATCCAGGCAAATCTACTACCCCCACACCTGAAATACTCATGGATAAGGATCCAAGCGAAATAGCTAACTCTTTTAATTCTTTTTTTACTGAGACCATCCAGTCCCTCGCCAGTCAGCTTACTTCTTCCCCCTTGGCTCCAACCTCAACCAACTACCCCACTCAACCTGCCTTCAACTTACAACCCACCTCCACCTTCTACATTCGTACCCTCCTGAAAAAACTTAAACCAACCACCCTAGCGGCTGACCTACTCCCAGCCAAATACTTACAAATAGCATCTGATGCCATAGCCTACCCTGTATCAATCTTAATTAACCGGTCTATTTCCGAAGCCTCTATTCCCTCAATCTGGAAAATCTCTTATATCATTCCTCTCCACAAAGGAGGGTCCTCTACTGACACAACTAACTATAGACCCATAGCAATACTCTCCCCCCTATCCAAAATTATGGAACGCTGCATTCACAAGCAACTCATTACCCACCTCATACAAAATAATCTCCTGTCCAACACCCAACACGGCTTTCGCCCCCATCATAGCACAACCACGGCTCTCCTCTCCTTTGTTGATTCAATTAACCTCAACCGGAATAACAAATTAATATCCTCTGCTCTTTTTCTAGACCTATCGAAAGCCTTCGATATGGTCAACCACAAACAGCTGCTCCATACACTGGAAACCTTTAATCTTAGCAAAACTACCATAAGTTGGTTTAATGCATACCTCTCCGGTAGAAAACAGGCGGTACAGTGGCAAAACAGGATTTCAGACCTACTCCCCACTAACATCGGTGTTCCCCAAGGATCTATTCTCGGTCCCCTTCTTTTCTCCCTCTTCATTAATGGTCTACACTCTATCCTTCCTAAAGCCACCTGCATTCAATATGCAGATGACTCCACCCTAATCTGCTCCGACGACTCTCTCACCAAACTCCAAGTCACAACCCAAAACTGCTTTTCTATAGTCGAAAAATGGTTCTCAGATTTAAAACTCCTACTTAATCCAACCAAAACCAAATTGCTTCTATTCTTCCCCACTCCAGCTACTACGTACGGAATGGAACCTCCTTATACCCCCATCTCAACCTTCGCTGTGTCCTCTAATAATGGAACCATAATCTATCCTGTCACCCACACCAAACTACTTGGGGTGACAATAGACCACAAACTTAGATTTGATATCCATGTTAACCAGACCATTAAATCACTTAACAAGAAACTTGGGTCCATGTATAGAATAAAGAAATTCTTAACCCCTCACACCAAACTAACCATTGCCCGTACCCACCTCCTCTCCACACTCCTCTATGCTTCCCCAATATTCTCCTTCCTTCACAAGAAAGAGCTTAATAAACTATCCACTACCTATAACCACATAGCCAGATTCATTACCGGAATGCCCTACCGCACCCATCACTGCCTAAATCTAAAGACACTGGGATGGCTAGAATTGCCCAACATCCTCAAACTCAACCAACTTACTGAGGCATTCAAAATTATTAAACATCCTGATAAAACTCCCTCACTGAACAATATACTTACCCCCTACTCCAATCTTACATCCCTTAGGTCATCCAAAAGTATTCAAGTGTTAACCATTAAATCTAATAACTCGGGTGGTGAAGCTCTATATGCCAATTCCATTGGCAAACCCTGGAATGCCCTCCAAGCAACCTTAGACTTACACCCACTCTGCACCAATTCAAAATTCAACTCCGAGCTCTATTAAAATCCCAATGGCTATGCCCATGCTCTAATCCAGACTAATAGCTCACACCCCCGGCTCAACCTGGCTTACCCAGGCCTCCACCCAGCCCTTAACCTTAAGGGTCCACTATGTAGTCCTGATAATCCATCTTTACTAACTTGTATCACTATTGAATTTTATATACTATTACCTACTGTTTTATTTTGCATATGAATGTTAGCTGACTTATTACTCTAAGTTTTGTCACTATATTTGTTTATGTACCTCTGTTCTTTGGAGCTTTTCTCCCCGGGTCTCCACTGAAAATGGATATGTATCCAGTTGGACCAACCCGGTCAACAAATGTAAAATAAAATAATAAATAAATAAATAAAATAAACAACAAAAAGGCTTTCAATGCTGTTAATTCTTTAACAGTATCCTTATTAAAGCTTACTTACATCTTACTATCTCAGACAAGCTTACCTGATGGTCATTAAAGCATTGCTACTTAAACACAGAGCAACAGGCATTGCAACAACATGCATTTTCTGAATAATAAGAAGCATAAATCAACAGTATAAAATATGACAGAAAAACAGAACATTCTGCAAAATCAAGGACGGATGAAAAGCCACTGTAGCACTTGTGCCTACCCTGGATGGGGAGATACTGTGTGCACTTACACTGCATAACTGCTCCTTGCCTTGCTTGGACATATCCAGATTCACTACATGGGGGAGTGGGGTGCAACAAGTATACCACAATTTGAAATGTCTCTGGCTGATGGTGATGGCACTGACACATTTGCCATATCTCTAAACCTCAGAGCAAGAAATCTGGACAAAGCCATAAATAGAAGTGGGACAAAGGCCCAAAAATTAGGACAATTTTTAAATATTGCTCTTATAAACTTAGAAAGATAATAGAATAGTAAGTATTGCATTCGTATGAATTTTCTGAAGGGTATGACATCTGAAACCCAAATGTCTGTCATTATTTTCTAACGTTACTCTTTAATGATTTGCCACTAATTTGCCATACAACCACAATTTTATGAATAATGGACCAACAATGTGATGCAAAAATATAAAATAACCACAATATACAGCTGGAAACCTGTCAAAGAAGGAGCACTTTTTAATATTAGGACTGTTAACTTGAACAGCTGACAAAATAAGAGAATCTACATGCATTTCTGAAATAAAAGTAATCTATAACTCCGATTATTACAATTATTTATTAATTGTAAACCCTCCACATTTTCTTTCAAAATTTCCATTTTGCAGAGGGATTATTAGGGGGAGAGCAATATTTGAGCCAAAATCGGGGGCAGTCAAGAGGTTTGGATATACCTAATTCTATAAAGCGATTTATTTGTGTGTACCTCTCAACCTCTTAACACAGGAAATCAGGACACGGCCAAATATATTGGGGGAACATACAAACAGTACTAAAAATTGCTCTTGTATAAACTTAGTCAGTTGATAGAATAACAGGTCTTCCATTAGCATGCATTTTTCTGAAGGATATGAAGTCTGAAACTCAATGTCTGTCATTATTTAGTGACTTCATTCCTAAATGATTTGCCAGAAAACCACAAATTTTATGAGGAACAAACCAAAAATAAGAAGCAAAAACCTATTCATTCTGTGAAAATCTGGACAGGTGAGAGGTATAGTTCAGCCGGGGCCGTCTTTGAGTTTGCCGCCTTTCCCCCCTCACAAAATCATGGTTGAATGGGCCTCAGCAGCCATTTCAAAGCCCCATTACTTGACTATTTTGCCACATTTACCATAAACACTGTAATGTGCATACTGATTTACTTCTATGATGATTTGGATTTCATTTAAAAGTTTAATTTTACATTTTGCAGCACAAACACTAATGCAGTCTCACAATGAAAATAGACTTGGCATTAAAACTTCTCTGCCCTTGAAACTCACATTCATTGAAACAGCATTTAAACCCACATTCAAAGAAAATACATCTGGCCAGTGGCAGAAAAACAATTAACTTTGGGTTGTTTTCTAATCATAGGCCCTTGCAGACAAAACATACATGTCTTCTTTGATACACCTTCTTGATTGTATTAAATTATATTCCTTGTTTAATACAGTACAGTTGTTGAAGGGCATTTTAAATGTATTGTTTTGAACAATTTTCCAGTAAACAATGAAACAAAATGCATGCATCAATAATGACAAAACTGCCCAATACAGAACATTTCCATCATAAAAGTCTACTCAAACTTCTACAATTCAGCAGTATCAGTAAATATGCACAATCTCTGCAGAAGTAAAAGTCATCTAAATAATTCCACATTAAAGAGATCTGTAACCAATGAAGAGGTTGCTGCTAGCATACAACTTTATATTTCATTATTTCATCTACAAATAAAGTGCCTGTTGCCCTTGATGAATAAATTGCCCATGTTACATTAAAAAAATGATAAGTTAGTAATATTGCAATAGGGAATGGATGGCAAACTGATAACAGGTTCATAGTTACTAGATATCTGCACCAAAGAGGACATTCTCAGGACTGCAGCATCCACCCCGTTTAAAAGTATAACACAGTACAGTATTAGCAATGCATCTACATACTGTTGGATTAGAACCCACAGCCTTCTGCATCAAAAGCAAGTATACTACCTGTTGTGCTATTAACAATACAAGCAGACTCACCATAAGCAGTAGTAAATGTCTCTTCCCCTGAAGCTCTCAGCTCCTTGTAAAATCCACTCAACACTCAACTGTATCTCTCAATTTTGCAGCACAAGAAATCTGGAAAAAGCCAAAATTTATTGGGGGGGGGGGACAAAAGCCCAAAAACCAGGGACACATTTTAAACATTGCTTGTATAATCTTGCAACATTGCTAGAATAAAAATGCTGTGTTGCCACCATGCATTTCACTGCCAAGTCTTGAACCCAGGACCCTGTGCATTACAGTCAGAGCAACATAACACTATATCAAATCAGCTGTTTCTTGAGAGACAGGAAGACTGAAACTTAAATGGCTATCATATAGTGAATTTGGTTCTCACCATAGCTCTCAAACTCTTAGCACAAAACACCTGGACGAAGCCAATAATGGGAGAATACAGCCCCAAAAATAGGGACAAATTTCAAATATTGATCTTATAAACTTAGAAAATTGCTAGAATAAAAGGTTTTGTGTTATCATGTACTTTCTGAAGAATGTGAAGTCTGAAATACAAATGTCTGTTATTATTTAGTGAATTCAAAATCCAGAAAACCACAGATTTTATGAGGAACAGAACAAAAATATGAGGCAAAATTCTGAAATGCTCTCACAAGTGGTGGTGGGTAGGGAATTCAGACTCTTGCTTCCTGCACCCAAGGCAAAGGGTTTGAGCTGAGTTATTCTCAAGCCACCAGGTATATTTCCTGAGTTTCTCTGTAGCCACCAGGAATATTTAACTGGAGCATTTCACACACACACACACACACACACACACACACACACACACACACACGCACACACACACACACACACACACACACTCACACGCACCTGCAGTTTTTCAGCTTCAAAGTCCATTGACTTACAAATGTAAAGTCCTTCCTGCATAAAGTAAAGTCCTTCCCATGAGAGTGAGCAGCTATCCAGCCTGCAGATGTTGCAGTCCAATCCACTTCCAGTCTATGCAGTTGTAACTGCATAGACTTCTGGGCATCTCTGTGGTCTGGTGCCTTCTTCCTAATCTGGACTGCTGTTTAACCAGTCCAGATTCCTGCACGCATGTGTGGAGTTCCTGGAATGCCTAGCACACATGCACTGAGTTTGTGGACTTGCTATTGTTTTTTTTTATTTCATTTTTCTTTTTTTATTTTGTTTTTTCTTTTTTTTTTACAACTGGGGGAGCTGCAGTCCTTAAGTGCAATAGCACGAGCCACCCCTGGTGAGACTAGAACTGAGAATAAACCACTATTCCATTCACTGGACTGTGAACTGGCTCAAAAATAGTACTCAGGTAATCAAAATAGGGGAAGTTACCATCACAAAGAAACAAGTCACCAGTAGAGTCCTCCAGGGCTCTGTGCTAGGACCTCTCCTATTTGGTATCTTCTTTTCTGAAGTAAAAGCCAATACCAAAGGGCTCTGGCTGACAAAATTTGTAGATGATTACAAATGAGAAGCAGTCATTGAATTCCTACCCTGCAAGAGGTTTATCTCAATTAAATAACTGGTGCCAAAATCATGTACTGAAACTAAATTCCAAAAATGCATCACTATTCTTTGGGAAATCATCTACCCCAGGGAGCTACCACATTGACAATATGTCCGTAAAAGTCGACCCAGTTGTTAAGAATTTGAGAACTTATGTGGAAAGTGACATAAATTTTGACCAACATGTATCTATTGTTATAAGAAAGTAATTCTGTATTGCACAACTTATAAACAGCGGAGTTGTATCTGGATCTAGAAATGTCATTACCCCCCTTTACTCAGCCCTCATTAGGCAAATCATTGAATATAATGCTCTCTTTGCCATATATCTGTCAAGACACATGCAACAACTAGAACACCCACAAAGATTCCTCACTAAAAGGATACAAGATCAAAACAACATGTCCTACATGGACCAATTCACTATACTTGGTATTCTACAGACTACAAAGGGGTGACCTGTGTCTCGTATACAAAGCATTCTCTTACTCATTACTGATGACTTTACTGAACATCAGCAAATCAAATGGCGTCAGAAATAATCAGTCTAGGGATCCAAATCTCTTCTGCAACATCAACAGAATGGTTTGGGATGACAGGTATATCTCACAGAGGATACTGCTGCTGTATTACAGACTCAACAATCACATAAAACAAAGTTTATCCCTGTCCATTTTCAAATGCAACTTAGATCTATGGATGGGAAACAGAAAATTTACCCCAGTACTGTCCCCGTACTACTAATGGACAGAGGTGGCTCCTAAATGCTTTATCCCTTGCATGGGACCCTCAAATTGTCTGTGGTATGAGCCCAGTTATTCTCATTACAAGTAATATATAATTACCTTCCATGAATGGGTAAGACCAATCTATAACCAAATGGGATAGGTTATTTTGAGCACAAAAGGGAAATTGGCTAGGCTTAAAATGGCCCACATGGGCAGTTAGCCTAATATTTGCCTATAAACCTATGAAACTATGACAAGATATGTTCCTCTCTGGTCCTGACCCTATGAGGAGACGTGAATATGTTATGAATATAGCCTAAGTCAGGTGTAACTATTTATATCAGTAGAAAGGATGACATAAGTTACCAAGCATATCTGCAGATTTTGTCATGTTTCTCACATTCATGGCACATCTGATGATGGGACACACAAGGATGATGTGTACATGTGTTATGTCATTTATAGTTTAGCTTAAAATGTAAGATAAGCTACATTAAATGACTAACCTTCAATAATGCCTAACTATGGTTGTTGTGGGAATCAGAAATTACTGGCTTCAACACCATCTCTAATGATGTCAACAGCATCTTCATCTACATCAAATTCATTGCCTATTATGATAGAAGGTACTTGTCTTCTGGTGTTAAAGGTTGGAGTGTGGAAGGGTTGTCACCAGTGCTGTTGTGTGCAAATGTATTCTACATAGCTGTGGTACTGGCATGTCCCACCATATCATTTCCTCCACTGAGCTATGGTATGGTATGGTTCCATCCTCCTCAGCAAAAATGTCAACCACTACTTATTTTCACACCTTACCTACTCTCTGCCAGTTTTGGGCCCCACTTTTCTAAACAGACATTTCTCAAATGTCTTCAGAGCAGACATAAGGATGTGATTTTCTTCAGGACTGAAGTTATCTCAAATGTGTCTTGTTCCCTGCTGTTGGTTCATGTTGTAACCTGCAACCACACAGTGTGAGAAAAATGACAAACTGACACATTTGCATTAAATGTTGACCAGGATTGGCACAGTTTTACACAAGTACAGAGAAATGGGGATAGGACACAAACTGCATCAGCAATTCTGAGTACTTGTCTGTCAGTGCTATTATTCATAGTGTCTATGTTGTGTTGTGTTGTCCTTTACTGCAGTGCTGATACATCTGTACATGTGTATTGGCTGTTAAGGTGTGGTACTGAGAAACACACTGTATGGAAATAATTAGTTAAAATCATTCACCATTTACCATTAAACCATCATTTCCATATTGGTAGTGGCAAAAGTCAGCAGTTAAGTCCCTTGAACAAATGAGGTTAGCAGTGAAAATGCCACGTTATACATTCTCAATCATGTCATTCATAAACCACAAAAATACTATTAGCTATCATGTCTTACCAGTAAATATAAGACTACTGCTCAAAAGATCACAGTAAATTACATAGATGACTGTCTTTTCCCACTGATTTATGCTTGTCCCTATTCTTAAAAAATGATTTCAAGTTATCTGTGCTTTCATCTGGCTGCAGGAAAAAACCACAGCTTTCCTGAGTTTAAAATAAAACACTGAGGTCACTTGATTCTGTGCCTTACTTACTCTCTGCCTGTTTGGACTCCTCTCTGCCTGTTTGGACTCCCCTTTTCTAAAGAGACATTTCTCGAATGTCTTCACAGTAGCCATAAGAATGAGATTCTCCTCAGGACTGAAGCTGTCTCTCCTGTGTCTTTTTCCCTTTACTAGAGCAAAGTTAGGCAGAAAACACTTGGACTTAGCACTAGTGATGGTTGGCCATTCCACACTCCAATCTTTAACACCATTTTCTAATGTAAGAGTCACATCTGGGCTGATTTACAACATTCTTATGCAAACAAGGCTCAACCAAACTAAGTTTGATGAATTACATTGCACTGCACATGTGGTGTAGAATGGTACTGTGAATCGCATTTCACCTTGCATGTGTACCACTTCCTATAGGTGTAAAAATACATTCAGCTAGCCAGGTGCTTGTTCTGTAGCACTGACAGGCACTGTGCTCCTGAACATGCATAAGTGACAAGCATGCCTGAGTCACTGTATGTCTTTTGTCTTCTCTTTCCATAATTTCCAGTTTTCCTATCTTCCCCTCTCCCATCTTATACAGGACCAATCAGGGTATCCATAAGAGGACATACAGAGTAAATAAGTAAAACCTTACTGCTGGATAGTATCGCTTAGCACAGCTCAGTGCAGATTTTGTCACATTATTCTCAGACTGGTTTCTCACTACATGTAACACATGAATACAATGTGAGGTTGTCCTTCAAAAGCTGTGCATGTAGTATAGCAATAACATGGCACAATGCCAGCACACAGCTCTTTGTTACCTAGCTGTTCCATAATTGTAGATGGGATGAATGTAGACATATGCAGCATCCACCCCCGCAAAGACGAACCTCACACATCTTCTTTTACTTTCCTTTAACATGCCTGAAATCAACAATTGTATCCTATCAATTTCCTTCACTGCTATAGCTTTCTAAAAGCTTCTGTTTTTGTCAATACCCTCTCACTTGTTTAAACTTAGGATTTGTCCTGAAGCTGCATCATCATTTTACTTTGCAAATAAGTGCATTTCATGTGCACAGGAATGTGCCTTGAATCTACAGTCAAAAAAGTATTTACCATTATAGTTGTAAATGCAGTGTCAGTCAGCAGTTAGCCCTGTGAAGTTCTTCTGCCACATTTCCTTCATAGTAATCACATTCTTTTGATAAATCATAGGAATATTTTCACAGACAGAGATATTTTTTGTATATGTACCTCTGCCCGTGTATATAAACTAAACTCATAATTCTGCAAATGTTGTTTACTTGTATGATTTAATCTGCACAATGTTACAATCATGTGTGTGTGTGTGTGTGTGTGTGTGTGTGTGTGTGTGTGTGTGTGTGTGTGTGTGTGTGTGTGTGTGTGTGTGTGTATGTGTGTGTGAGCATGTACATTTGTGTTAAGGAAATTATTTTCTACATGTTTTTGCTATTACCTGCCACATACAATATGTGGATGATTCTTATTCTCTCCCACTTAAGCCTTCAAAGTCTAGTTTTGCAGTCCATACTAAATGTGCTATCTTATTCCACATGTTGTCATTGTTAACACACTGTGAACAACATAATAGCTTGGCTTTGTTATGCCCTTGCTCACACACACACACACACACACACACACACACACACACACAAAACACCATGCAGTACCTATCAGTTGTTTGCAGTTCCAGCATTCCTTGTTTTCAATATTGTTGTTATTTTTGATAACTTTCAATACGGCATAACATAGGTGGTATTTACTGATCACTTGTTAATGCATTAAAAGAGGAGGCAACCAGTTGCTGAGGTTCTGGGGTTCAAAACAGTTGGACATGTGTTCAAAGAAATAAAACTACTACAACATATTACATTTCAATGCATTCACAGAAGTGCTGATCAGTGAGGACACAAATGTTTAGAATGTAAGCAATTGTAATATTACTGTGAAAGGAGGATTTTTTCTTTAGTATAAATGCATTCCAAGCTGACCATTTACTAACATTAAACAGAAGTGATGTTATACATTATTTCTGAGTGTGGGGGTCCAAAATATGTAATCTCAACATGCTGGGCTCCTGAGAAGAGGGAGAAGAGCAGGTGTTGGGCAATTTTCCAGAGAAACTATCTTTTTGGCTTACATTTTCTTAGTGTCCACATTACACTGAATTCCTCCTGAGGATGCTAAAGTACAGCCTTGAACTAATTACACCACCATGTAATGGCAATATTAGCAGGGTTGCTACAACATAAAAATGATCTGTGTAGTCCAAGGTGTGTTTGTCAATAACAATTTGAATGGTTGTATTTGGGAAGTCATGGAAAAAGGATTGAATGTGATAAAATTTTATAGAAAAGTACTGCTAAGAGTTCCATCTCATTTTACATAGCTTTATAATAGAACAGCTTTTATAAAGGGGAATATGTAAACTCATTGCCTCTAATTATCCAGTTTATGCCTTTATGAAATAGAGATTTCCCTATATGTACACTCAAATCAGCTTGCTCGCACTTGGAGATGAATCAACATTCAGAAAAAATATTTTGATAGTGAGTCATACATCATTTCTACTCAGCTGCAATCCCTAGTCCAGTGATTTATAGACACTGTTCTAATGTGTACAAATACCTATGCAAAATCACTTTTACATATGAAAATGCACAGTTAAAGGTTATGACTCATGGGACTAGACCTAACAGACAGTATATTAAATGTTCCTGGCACTTCCTTTATGTGTGGTGAAGAAGACAGAGACCAGGATTTTTTTTTGCCTTGCATGGAGTGAGAACTTATGCAAGCATTAATGCTGTTTGGATTTTCGGTGCTACTGTTAACTGCAAGTGCCATTAGCTTCTTATGTGTTTTTAACCTGCTCTTAAAAACATCATATGTAATCATTATTCCTTTCTAAATACTCCAATGTATCTGAACTCTGTACATTTACTGCTTTTTTTCTTCTCCATTTAAATGTATGCTTTTATTTTAGCTATGATAAGGGTGTAGTTTTTTTTTTTAAATTTACTTCTGCATTTCATAATCATTTATATACCTGACCATCAGGTCTATTCCGCCATTCCACCTGCTGACCCCCCCCCCCCCCCCATTCACCTTGTTGGAGCACCTCCATCCATCGCATCCAGGTCTCTCAGCATTCCAGGGGAAATAATTCATTAGGAAGCTGCACTTATCTCCCAGCTGGGACAAGAGATCAGGTACCAGCAAGGGCAGTATTATTCCTGAAGTGAAAGCCTGCTATGCCCTCCTATGCTTAACTGCTTTTCCATACTTGCATTGTGAAAGCCACCATGCTTTCACATGGCCTTGCATATCCCAGTCCATTTCTTACCTGGGAAACACCCTATTTCCTCTAGACAGTGGTAGGGCAATATACTGGGTGTTATCCTCCTCTTCCTTCCAAGATGGGTGAGCTGATGGGGACTACTCATCCCACCCAACCTTGCTGGCTTCTCCAGTGCCCAGGTTTTCTTTTTTTCTTAAATATTTTTATTCAATTATTCAAATTGAGTATGTTTTTCAAAAACCTTGTAATAAGATACATAGTTAAAAAAGGTTAACAACAGTATAAAATTAACAACCATAAAAACATCAAAGCAAACTATATACAAGGGTGTCTAGGTTTATACAGATGATTTACATTTTGACATTCAGAGTTGATTACATGTAATGTTAATGTCATCTCTCTCCAGTGTTTTTACTATCTTTAGCCAAGAATTATAGTAAGTTGTTCTTTGCATTCTGTTCCTGATGGTTCTCATTACCATTCTCAATAAATTCAATACAAATGTTCTGTATTCTTTGAATGAGGGTGAAGCCTCACTTTCCTAATTTGTACTTATGGTTTTGTGTGCAGTTGCTAATAATGCCCATAATCGTGGAAGCTTTATTCTAGTAATACACTGGGGTATGGCTGCATTAAATTAAATCAAAGATTTAGACAAATGAAAATTATCATTAAAACAATTTGTAAGAAATAATTTTGTCCCAAAATGGCTTAAGTAGATGACAATCACAGAACATATGCTGCCTGCCAGTCTGCTCTTAAATTCTCTTTACATCTCCAGCAGCCTATATTTTGTTTAAAAATTAAATTTCATTTTATGTGGTGTTATATAAGACCTATGAATAAACGTCCATGTGAAAAGCTTCCTCTGCAATGATAAAGATGTTTGCTTTTTGGAAGGAAGTATTTCTTTTTATTATTGTCAGATGGAAATTGTTTGTTGATTGTTTTATAATAGTCACAAAAGTTTTTGTTGTGATATAATTTCATTTTCGTAATTATTTTATGTGTTTGATAGGTAACATTTTCCATGTAAAACTTGTGTTGTTAAAAAACAGACACTCTATGAATTTAGATGCATTTTGTCTAATTGTCAGCTGCATTGTCTCTAGTCTACTTAAAATATGTTGCCTTATATCTTGTATACTTAGTCATAAGTCACTGTCTACATCAAATTTACTTCTTATACATTCCATTGATGCCAATAAATCAATTAATTTTCCTTAAGTATCTTGATTATGTCTAAATCAAAGTTTTTAATGTTATTTTACATACATGCAATAGGATATACCATGAATGAACAACCTTTTATGTTAGGATTTCTATTTATGAAGGTTTTATAACCACTTAATATGCTTTTTATGAACTTGTAATTTATATGTTTGTGTTTGCTTTCTATAAAATGTTCTCTCATCAGCCTGAGAAAGTTTTTTGATACCATTTCTGAATATTGTTGTGGTAATATAAAACCTGATTGTAACCATATCTTTTCTTCAATTGTTTCCACCTGATAGATTATTATTTATTCATAATGAGATTGTTTTTATGATAGATGACAATACATATATTTTTATACCTGGAAGACTGATTCCTCTCACTTCTCAATCATTTAAATGGTGATTCATAGCTATTCTGAATTTATTAGGATACTATAAGAAGTTTAACATCAATTTATAGAATTGTTTTATATAATGTTTGGTTGGAGGGAAAAATGGCTTATATGAAATGTAATACTTTTGGAAAAAATAATTTTGATTATATATATCCTGTTTTCCATTGTAAAAAAGAACTTATTTCATTTCTGTATAAGAGATTTAATATTATTTAGGATGTTAGTGTAGTTTATTGTAATTATTTTATCTAAATTATCTATTAATGTGACTCCTAAGTATTTAATTTTATTGTTAATAGCTATATGTTTAGAAAAATCATTATCCAAGTCTTTCTTACTAGAATTTATAAGTAATATCTTTGTCTTATTTTTATTAAATTTCAGGCCCAAGAGCCTCTGAAAATGTTAATTTGTGTTTAGTAAAGCTTTTATCGAGATGTCATTATCTTTTAAAGAAAGTAGAATATCATTTGCAAACAACTTGAACTGTTATTTCTAGACTATTATCAAGTTGAATGCCTCTGATATTTTTGTTTTACCGAATACAAATTGTAAATGGTTCAATAACTATGGCAAACAATAATGGAGACAAAGGGCATCCCTCTTTTGTGCCTTTGGTAATTTCTATGGATTTGGAAAAACATTATCCAATTTTAATATAAGCTAATCATTTTTCACAAAGTGATTTAATTAATAATGTAAATTTTTTGAAAAGCCATATTCTTCTAGAACTAACCAAAGATAATCCCAGTGGACAAAATCAAAGGCACTATTTATGTCTAGACTGATTATAGTCATTTTTTTTATTTTTTTGCAAAATTAATATAATCAATTAAGGAAATTATTATTTTAATATTATCATATGTGTTTTTGTCTTATATAAAGCCAGTTTGGTTTTCAACTATTAATAAAGGGAGTAGCTGTTTAATTTAGCTGCATGTATTCTCATAAACTTCTTATTATCAATATTTAATAAAGATATAGGTCTGTAAGATGAACTTTTATTTGCATGTTTGTCTGACTTCAGAAAGAGAATATTATGGTGTATTTCCAAGAAGGAGGAATATTTTTGCCTTCTTTAAATAATATAAGTACTTCAATAATAATGCTGGGGCTTGTTTAGTTAGAAATTTAAACATTTCTGAGATTGTATTATCTATGCCTTGTTTAGTTTTAGGTTATTAATTTGGGATTTAAGTTCAGTCATTGAGATGTGTTTGTCTGCTAATTTTATGTGATCATCTGTTAATTTGGTTTTTATGTAAGTTTTAAAGAAAGACATTAATATGCTTTGTGGTTCTATTTTTCCTGTTGAGTGTTAACTTTATGAAAATATAATTTAAATGCTTCTAGTATCTCATCTAAAGTTGATACTTTTTTCTTTGTGCCTGGAATATATATATTTTTTTCATCTGATTTTCTTTTATGATCTTTTTAGTTCAATTTGCTATTCTTTTCTGATTCCTGGGATTCATCGAATCGCTGTCTTATGATGCAGTGTCTCTGAATATTTATCTCATCTAATTAATTTGTTAAATTCTTCTTTCCCCCTCTGAATGTCAAGTTTTAGTGTGTCAATTCTTGTTTGTAATTTCAAAAAGTTTTTATCCCATTGCTTTTTCTTATTATTAAACCATGTTAACACTTTACTGTACAAAAATGACTTCAAAGAATCCAATAAATATCTTTCAGCTACATCTTCAGTAAGACTTACATCTAAAAAATGTTTCTCGTTAACATAAAATTCCTTAAAATCCTTTAATTTTGTTATGTATGAAGGTATTCTAGTTACAATTATTCTTTGTTTTCTGTTAAGGTATAAAGCAAAAATAATTGCATTGTGTTCTGACAATGGGCAAGAGATTATTTTGACTTTATCCAGTTTTGTAGCTAGGTCTCTTGAGATATATATATACACTTTATCTATTCTTGAGAATGTACCATGTCAGTTGGAATGTGTGAAGAATAATGTGTTTGAGTCAAAAATATTAATTAATGCCTACAATAATAAATATCAAATAAAATCAGATAGTACCTTAGACAATGCTATTTTCTTTCATGCATGTTTTTCATTAGTGTCCCCATCATTTATTATACAATTAAAGTCACCTGCTATGAATATTTTCCCTTTAACATAATGTATAATATCTTCTATATGTTGTTTGGCTAATTTGACACCTAATCCAGGGATCCAATAAATATTTACTAGTGTATATATTTTCCCATTTATGGATATCATTACTTAACAGAACATCCCTGCTCTGTCATGATATGTATTTAAAATATTTGGCATTAAGATTGAGTTTTTCCATAATACTGCTACTCCTCTCCTTTTTTGTTTCTAATGAGAACTTACTAAAACTGTATAACTATTTGTGTTAATTTTGTCCAAGTCTTCTTGTACACAGTGTGTTTTTTGTAAATATATAACCTGCGCATTAAATATTTTCAAATATTTAAGGAGACTCCCTCTTTTACAACCATTATTCAAACCATTCACATTAATCAAAATACATTTCATAGTTAAATTATTACTATTCAGAGTGTTATATGTATATATTTGAACCAGTGACCAAATGTATTTAACTAAAGAGAAAGAATTATGCTAATCTGATGTAACATAATAATTATAACTCAGACACCCAATAAAAATAATTGAACAATAAATAAATTAAAAACTGAGATAAAAAACAAGCTCAACTTCATATGGGGAAGCAAACCCCAGCTTTGAATAGACTATCCATTCAAGCCTGCCCTCTAACACCCCTTCTAAGAGTCTTTTATCACCCAAACTATCTAAACATTTCTTTAACAGAAAGTTGCTTACTATATCTTTTAACTTTTCATGTATAATAGTGTTATTTTACAATGTGTGAGTTTAAATCCAACAGTATACAGGCAGTCCCTGGGTTAAGGATAACATCCATTTTTAGTATGTCCCTAAGTCAAATTTGTATGCAAGTTGAAACACATACATATGGCTCTTATTAAATGTCACTTAGTCAAGTGTTTACCTCAGTCAAGTATTTATTTTACTTTTCTTTGTATATAAAAACTTTAGAAATACTTCCAAATAAAAAAAATCTTAAACATAATACTGTATACTATAGTAATAGCAATAGTAACAATACTGTAAGTACAGTGTAATAACAGTATAGTAACTATGTTCATACACTACAGTAGAGCTTTCCATACAAAAAAAAATGTTAAACTTACCGCTTTTTAACCTTCATTTCACATTTATGTACTACAGGCATCACCAATTAATGTTTTCCACTCTTTGCTGAACCTTTAGACCTCTACCAGTCCTCCTTCTGTCACCTAGACCCTAGTGAGCCACAATGTCATTTGTCCTTTCTCCTGTACAGTACAGTAACTGCTTCAGTATTGTACTGTACAGGACAGCGGTCTTGATCAATCAGATCGCCAACACAGCAATCTCTTAATCAAATTGGATCTCTTGTTCTCTGTGAAGGCAGAAGTAACTGCTCTAACTAGACACGCAACCAGCTTCACAAAGAGGGAAAGTGGGTTAAAGGAAAGTACAAAATTCTTAATTTTCCAGGTAAGATTTGGGCAACTTTAAGGATTTTTATTTATTTTTACATTATTTCCAACATTGTGGCAGCCTGTCTTTATCTATGAGTTATCCGCATGTCGGATGTCCTTAACCCGGGGACTGCCTGTATACTAAACATATTCATATAAGTGTACTAAACATATTATTAAGTATTAAAACAATGCAATTTATAGTGAATTTTAATATTTACCTATAATATTCTACAGCTGTCATTTTATAAAACTTGTTCTAGTGCAATGAACTGATTTTTGTCATTCAAATGTAGCTAAATAAAATACTATGCAGATATAGACATGTGTAAAGATATGGTAAAATTATTTTCTACAATTTCAAAGTTGTAATGTGCTATAAAAACATTGTTTTCAACTTGCAACAATTTAACTAAAATTATGCTGTGAAATACTCTCATTCATATAACATGCAGTAAACTTCAAAGCTCTCAATTCTACTATTAGATCAGGTCTCCTAGGTTTCAGAAACTATTAAGTTGTATGTTGTTAGTTAAGCCTCTTTGAATATCTATGTTCAGATAGTTTATTCATGTGAATAATGCTAGAATTATCTTGAGACATAACTGACTGCATAAAGTAATAGTCATTCATTCTCAAATTGTTTATTTATTTCAATACAGGAGACCCTTTTAAGTCACTGAAGTTTAATATAATTTATATTTCACAAAAAAAAAAAAAAAAATTCAGAAGAACTGCTTTGTTTCCCCAGCAGTTACACTTCTAGATTTTGCATCAGGCACTTCCTACTTAATTAATCTCAGAATATATTCTTAATTACAATTGTTAGGAAAATTTAAACCAGACTTTTTCTAAAATAACCATGCTTTCAAGTATCCCCAACTTCTCAAAAAATGGGAATTGCTGAGTAAGAAATCTGTTGTATTATGACCAGAGGTGAATAGAGGGACCTGAATGTATGTAAACTTCAAAAATAGGTGAAAGGTCAGAAACGGATTGTCGTACATTAAAGTGTAATAATAAATCTGTCTGATTTTTGATATCATGAAAAAGGGTTTTAAAATATAGTCTTAAAATTACACTGGCAGTTTATACTCTTTTTTTGAGTGTAGTGGGAATAATCTACTCAAACAAAAGCAAGGCAGTTCTCCTGCACAGGTCCTTAATAACTCTAATGCTGTTAAGTAATTTATATAATACATAAGCTTTGTGGGGTAAAAACAAAAGCTCCATTCTATACATAGATTAAGTGAAATAACAAAACAGACTGATTCAGTATGTTTAAATTACATAGTAATACTGATATTAGGTGAGTATCCCTTTAAAGCACAAGATTTCCAGAGTCCATATCTCACCCTTTAACCTGAGTGCTTATTTCATATGTGGATAATTTACTTTCATTTTAGATCACTCCCAAGTTTGCAGAGGGAGTCTAGTGTCATATAAGCTTCAACAGCAGAAAATTACAACAGTAGAGCTAGAAAATAAGTATACAGGCTCACGACCTCGGTGAGAAGCTGAGAATCAGGTAAGTAAACAATTAAAGAATTTTAAAGATATCTCAAGCTCAGGAGGTATTCAACAAATTCCTATTTCTTCAAATGTCTGCCTGTGAAGCCTAAATAAATTCTAGGCATCTAAGAAGTATTTCACTGTCCCAAAAACAAGCTTTACTATTATAAAACTGAATGTTATTAATAATTTAAATAAAAATCATCCCTCTTCATATATTAAGCATAAACCCACCATCAAAGCAGTTCAAGCCCATTTAAAGAGAAACATCAACAGCAGAAACACACATCTTGTATATAAAGCCCGAAATCTGCCATGACATGTATAACGATCCTTCATGTCAAATTAAGCAATTTAGAATATTGATCTAACTTCATTTCCATAAGTTGTTAACAATACTTTACATATTATGTAGAAAAATATATAGTATGACATTCAGCCCACAGGCTCTCATTCACTTATAGTTTCATTTTCCTCTTTACTTTTCTTACTTTTCACCTTCATTTTCTTGTCCTTTCCCTTTTTAAAGTATTTATGAGACTTTAAACATTATGGCAGTCTATCAAACGGTATAAACAAGTAAATTGTGGACTTGTTTTGGGTATTATGTTATTATTAATTATTTTTCTTATATATATATATATATATATATATATATATATATATATATATATATATATATATATATATATATATATATATATATATATATTAGTAATTTGCAAAGAAATAGTTTAAGCATTACCAAATGTCAAATTAATAATGAGGTTAAAGAAGGAAGAATGAAACACCTTTACCTTTTTTTCTTTTTAGACTTGTAGTATTTTAGTTAAGACATATCAGTTATTAACAATAATATTTAAGAAGCAAAATTAAAATGTCTTTACCTTTTTAGAATTGTAGTCCTTTGGTTAAAAGTCAGCAATTTTGTTGTACATATTAGGATATTTTGTAGAAATGCCATCTGATCAGAGTATAATACATTTTAAATGAGATATGAGTAATATAAAAAAAGAAAAAAACTAAGAAGAGATATTTAAACAGTATTGATCATTTGGTCCCTTCTACTTCTTATCCACTTTTTTGTAATCATTTTTTTCTGCTTGACACTTTAGGAAAAACAGTCCAGTCCATTTTTTCTGTTTGCATCCAGGATATCAAAGGTTTTAGCACCATCTGGAAAAAAAAAATTTATGCCTTGCAGGAAACAATAAATGAACATTGAATTGTCTCTTCTTCATTTCTTTTATTAAAGGTAAATATTCTGTTCTTCTAGAGATTCCTTCAGATAAGTAGTCATTGTCAAATCTTATTATCTTTTTCTTCTTTTGGCTGCTTCTGTTAGGGGTCGCCACAGTGGATCATCTGTTTCCATTTATTCCTGTCCTCTGCATCTTGCTCTGTCACACCAACCACCTGCATGTCCTCTCTCACCACATCCATAAACCTTATCTTAGGCCTTCCCCTTTTCCTGTTACCTGGCAGCTTCATCCTTAGCATCTTTTTCCCAATATACTCTGCATCCCTCCTCAGCACATGTCCAAATCAATGTAATCTTGCCTCTCTGGCTTTGTCTCCAAACCTTCCAACCTGGGCTGACCCTCTAATATACTTATTCCAAATCCTGTCCACCCTCGTCACACCCAGTGCAAATCTTAACATCTTTAACTCTGCCACGTCCAGCTCTGACTCCTGCCTTTTTGTCAATGCCACTGTTTCCAACCCATATAACACAGCTGGTCTCACTACCCTCTTGTAGACCTTCCCTTTCACTCTTACTGGTACTCATCTGCCACAAATCACTCCTGACACTCTTCTCCACCCACTCCATCCTGCCTGTACTCTCTTCTTCACCTCTCTTCCACACTCACCATTACTCTGAACTGTTGATCCCAAGTATTTAAACTCATCCACCTTCGCCACCTCTACTCCCTGCATCCTCACCATTCCTCTATCCTCCCTCTCATTCACACATATATATTCTATCTTAATCTAGATGACCTTCATTCCTCTTCTCTCTAGAGCATATCTCCACCTCTCCAGGGTCTCCTCCACCTGTTCCCTACTCTCACTACAGATCACAATGTCATCTGCAAACATCATAGTCCACTGGGACTCCTGTCTGATCTTGTCTGTCAACCTGTCCATCACCATTGCAAATAAGAAAGGGCTCAGAGCTGATCCTTGATGTAATCCCACTTCCACCTTAAATGCATCCATCACTCCCACTGCAGACCTTACCGCTGTCACACTACCCTCGTACATATCCTGTACCACTCTTACATAGTTCTCTGACACTCCTGACTTCCTCATATAATACCACAACTCCTCTCTAGGCACCCTGTCACATGCTTTCTCTAAGTCCACAAAGACACAATACAACTCCTTCTGACCTTCTCTGTACTTCTCCAACACTCTCAGAGCAAACATCTCATCTGTAGTGCTCTTTCCTGGCATGATACCATACTGCTGATCACTAATCATCACCTCCCTTCTTAACCTAGCTTCCACCACTCTTTCCCATAACTTCATGCTGTGACTGATCAGTTTAATCCCTCTGCAGTTACTACAGCTCTGCACATTACCCTTATTCTTAAAAATCAGTACCAAAACACTTTTTCTCCATTCCTCAGGCATCCTCTTACTTTCCAAGATTTCATTAAACAATCTAGTTAAAAAGTCCACTGCCATTTCACCTAAACACCTCCATGCTTCCACAGGTATGTCATCTGGACCAACAGCCTTTCCATTCTTCATCCTCTTCATAGCTATCCTTACTTCCTCCTTGCTAATCCACTGCACTTCATGATTCACTATCCGCACATCATCCAGCCTTCTCTTCCTCTCATTCTCTTCATTCATCAGCCCCTCAAAGTACTCTTTCCATCTGATTAACACACTCTCCTTGTTTGTGAGTACATTTCCCTCATTATCCTTTATCACCCTTACCTGCTGCACATCTTTACTAGCTCGGTCCCTCTGTCTAGCCAATCGGTACAGGTCCTTTTCTCCTTCCTTAGTGTCAAACCTTTCATACAACTTTTCATACGCCTTATCCTTAGCCTTCGACACCTCTCTTTTTGCCATGCACTTCATCTCCTTATACTCCCGTCTACTTTCTTCATCTCTCTGACAATCCCACTTCTTCTTCGCCAGCCTCTTTCTCTGTATACTCTCCTATACTTCCTCATTCCACCACCAGGTCTCCTTGTCCTCCTTCCTCTTTCCAGATGTTACACCAAGCACCTTTCTAGCCATCTCCCTTACTAGCTCTGCTGTAGTTACCCAGCTATTCAGTAACTCTTCACTGCCACCCAGTGCCTGTCTTAACTCTTCCCTGAACTCCACCTCACAATTACCCTTTTTCAATTTCCACCATTTGACCCTTGGTGCTGCCCTTACACTCTTCCTCCTCTCCTTGATCACCAGTGTCTTCCTACAAACCACCATCATATGCTGCCTAACTACACTTTCCCTGCCACCACTTTACAGTCTGCAATCTCCTTCAGACTGGCTCCAATCACCACTCTCTCATCCTTGGGTACAGTCATCACTACTTCATCCAACCCACTCCAAAATTTTTCTTTCTCATCCATCGCACATCCAACTTGTGGAGCATATGCACTAACAACATTCATCATTACACCATCAATTTCCAGCTTTATAAACATCACTCTATCTGACACCTCCAAAACACTCTTAGCATACTGTTCCTTCAGGAAACACCTGCGCCATTTCTCCTCCCATCCACACCATGATAAAACTATTTGAACCCACCTCCAATACACCTAGCCTTGCTCCCCTTCCATCTGGTCTCTTGCACACACAATATACCAACCTTCCTTCTGTCCATCATACCAGCTAGCTCTCTCCCTATACCAGTCATACTGCCAACATTCAAAGTTCCGAACCTCACTACCACAGTCCTAGCCTTTACCTGCCTTTGGGCATGCCTTTCCCCCTTCTCCTCCTTCGGCCAACAGTAGCCCAATTTCTGCCAGCATCCTGTTGTCCAACAGTACTCGTGGCGGTCATTGTTAACCCGGGCCTCGACCGATCTGATATGTATATCTGTACTGTTGTCCACATGTATGATTTGGCAAAATTTTATGCTGGATGCCCTTCCTGACGCAACCCTCCCCATTTATCTGGGCTTGGGACCGGCACAAAGAAATGCACTGGCTTGTGCATCCCTAGTGGTTGGGTTATTGTCAAATCTTATTATATTGCCTTTAAATTTGACAAGTGAGTTTGACCATGCAGTTTTAGCACCAGTTTTTTTTTATCCTGTGAAGAGATGAATCTCACTATTATTGATCTCAGACTTTTGTTAATTGTGTTAGTAGATGAACGAACTGCCAGTGACCTATGGGCTCTTTCAATTCCATAAGAAAAAGACTCAGATAAATTCTGAACATTTGGAAGCCAGGATGTGAGAAAATTTACCATATTGTCTCCTCCAGTCCTTTGTGGTGATCCATAAATATGCAGATTATTTCTTCTTGACCTATTTTCTAGGTCATCTAGATTGTTTATTAAAAACAAGTTTTGTTTTGAAAGGAAATCAAGTTGGAGTTCTTGTTCAGTAAGTCCATTTCAATCAATGCCTTTAATCTGAATTTTATGTTGCTTTATTAATTCTTGTAACTGCTCCATTTGTTGTGTGCATTTCTGTTTAAAAGACTCCAGATTATTGTTCATTTTTTAAACTTTAAAGATAAATCCTGCATAGTAGACATAAAAGTTTGTAGTTTCTTTTTGATTGACTGGTCTTTTGAAGTGTTCTTTGAATAACTCATTCTGAGAAGAAGTCGGAGCCTTTCTGCTTGAATTTTGACAGAAAAAAATAAAAAATTGAAACAAAATAATCTAATGTAGACTTCCAAAGACTGTAGTAGATGTTACTTGTAAGTTTAAAAAGTGAAGAAGTTCCATTTTTTTTAATTTTCTGTCAGAAATATACTTAGATAGTAGAGCTCAGAAATATACTTAGATAGTACAGCTCAGAAAATGTGCTACCAACCTGTCAGTCTCCTGGCCAATCCTCATAACAGATTTTCCTGATCTGTAGTCAGTGCTTTATCATTCTGCACCCTGGTTATACTAAAGGAGTATACTTTAAACTAGATTGTGTTGTTATAGGAAAAATAGGAAAAATACAATGCAGGGGTCAGTGTTACAGTGACAGTTGCTCTTTACTGGCCAGGTATGATCTGGATGGTAAAGCCAGAAGGTCTATTTTATAGTTTTGCTTTTTTCTTACTCACAGTCTCATTCTTGGTGATTAGATGGCTGACACGGTAGTGTAGCATTAAGGGATAATAATAATAATAATAATAATAATAATAATAATAATAATAATAGTAATAATAATACTCATTTCTTAGCCAGGTATGCCCACTGGACATGCAGTCCCTTTTAAGGGGTGACCTGTGAGCAATGCCTGGTTAAATGACTTGTTTAGGGTCACAAAAGGGCAAATGAGGACTGAGGGAATCAAACCCTGTACCACAAGAACTAATGCTCACAACCCTAATCCCTGTCAACCCCTGTCAGACTGATACCTTAAATATAAATCTTCAATGACAAATAAACACCGTACTGTAGTAAAAAGAAAAAGAAAAACGGCTTTCAATAAAACAATATCCAAACTTTTAATAGTTAAAAAAACAACTGGTAAGCGCTTTCATTCACATGGAACTTCATTTGAGGTCTGATGAAGTTCCATGTGAATGAAAGCGCTTACCAGTTGTTTTTTAACTATTAAAAGTTTGAAGACTGATACTTTAGACAAAATCAGTGAGTCATCAGTGAAGCTGGTCTTTTGAATGTGCTGTCCTTTGGATGAGATGTTAAATTGAGGTCCATTCTGCATGAGTCGGTAGTAGTTAAGGTGGATGCAAAAGATTCCATAGCACCCATTGAAAAGATTCCCTGATGCCCTAGCCAAATTTCCCATAGATGTATAAATGCCACATAAGGTCTCCTCTGAAAAGATACAATTTGCCTAGTGGGACTAATCTGGTCAACAAAGGATAGATAAACTTTATTTATTTATTGATTGATTGATTGATTGACATTTGCTTACCAAGAAAGTTTGACTGGGTATGGGTGCCATTTTTCAGTGAAGGATCAGGGAGAAAAGCTCCAAGGTATCATATTTAATGCAATCAATATTTATAATAACACATTTTATAATGCAGTTTCAATGAATACATAACATAATGCTCAGAATAATAAAATTTGTATTGATATTCACAAGTATTAAATTTACAAGCCTTATACTGAGAATTAATTAAATAAATAAATGATTAATTACTTCTGAGATCACACTTCATGTACACAAGAATGATTAGCAACAGCAATGGTACACATTTTCTATAACATCTGCCTATGCGGTTATTACCAGTAGACTTTTGTACCTTTTCAAGATCTTCTACCAACACTTTTTTGTCATAACCTCTCCTTTTAAATATGGGAAAACTCTTTTCTACCTCATTTTCAAAATCTTGGTCCCTATTACACAGGCTGCGCAGTCTAACAAACTCTCCATATGGTGTAGATCTTAAAGTGTGGGGGGATGAAAACTACTACCATGTAGAAACTGGTTACCACTTTCAAATTTTCGATGAACCCTAGTCAGCAAAGCATTGTCCCCTTTCTCTGACACCTCATCTAAAAATGACACTCTGTGCCCCACTTGTAGACCATCAATTTTTAACTGAAACCTATTATTATCTAAACTTTCAGCAAATTTTTCCCCTCATGCCAACCACTTTACAAATAAAAATCAAGTCATCGATAAATCTAAAATAATTAATATCATATTTATTAAAAATATTTTCTATAAATATATTCATTTTCAAAGAAACCCATAAACAGGTTTGTATACATGGGGCAAATGCTGCTCCCATGGCTGCTCCCTGTAGCTGTTTTAAAGAGAGATTTTTCTCTGATTTTCCTAAGGGGAGTAAGGGAATTTCTAAAAAAACAATATTGTTGAATTTGTGTACAGTGTCCTCAAGAGATAAGTCTAAAAGAAAGGACCAGTTTATGGAGGATAGTCTGTCGTTGAACACATCATGGTTGACGTTAGAGAGAGAGTATGACAAGCCTTGTATTTGTGAGGTTTAATGTATTAAGGGGAGTATCTTTGAATGCATGTGGGAGAGTGGTCGTTTAAAGAATATGGTAGTGCTTTAGGATTGTGGTATAGGTTTGGCTTGGATATGAGGATCCAGTCCAGGAGAGTTGGTTGGCTTGCTAAAGTGGGTAGGGGTTGTGATTAGTTGTGTGAAGCTGTGAAGATTTATACCAGAGTTAGGGGAGTCAGTGGTTAGGGTTTGTTAGTCAATGTTGATATCACCTAGAATTATAATTTCATTAAATAGGCAGTGAGTGATCCGGGAGAGAACATGTTCAAGAATGGGAATAATATGTCTGGGGATCTATATATATATCTATATATATATATATATATATATATATATATATATATATATATATAGCAGCAATTATATATTTTTTGTGATTATTAAGTTTGCAGTTTACAATTAAGAGTTCTGCAGGGTGAAAGTTGGGAAGTGCAGTGGACAGAGGGGACAAGTTAAGTTTGTCATAATAAATTATGGCTACGCTTCCTCCTTTATATTGTATCTGAGGGAAGGATTCCATTGTTGGTGTTCTGGGATTTGAGCCAAGTTTAAGTGGGAGTTATTATTTCAAACCCGCCATCCCCCTTTCTATACCTTTTCTTTCCTTCACTATACACTAAAGCCTTTGTAGAGTATTTGCTTTTAGATAAAGGTAAAGTTTATGTTGCTAAAAGTGCATTTATATATATATATATATATATATATATATATATGTATATATATATATATATATATATATATATATATATATATATATATATATATTTATTTATTTATTTTTGCTCCCTATTTTGGGAGCACCTGATATCTGGGGCAAGAAAAACTGAATGGGGTGGCGTTGGCTGCATGTTTTGTGCCCCTGATGGCCTGACGTCATGGAGGAGGAGACGGCGGCTGATGCAGGACCCAAGACTTTGTTGTTCGGGCTGACTGGGCACAGCCTGTCAGCGGATTGTCCAAACGTGATGACTGCAACAGTGAATACACTCGAGCATCTACATTTATGGTAAGTGCACACAACTGTACTTTACTTCTTATGCTAGGCAAAGATGCCTGGTTGGCAACTCTAGATTTAAAAGAAGCTTACCTGCATATCCCAATCAGGGAATCTTGCAGAAGATACCAGCACTTCAAAGCAGGCTACTTGCATTATCAGTTCTCTGCACTGCCCTTTGGCTTGTCTACTGCACCCAGGATATTCACAAAGTGCCTGGCTCTAGTAATTGCATTTTGCAGGCAAAGAAATATTCAAATATACCCATACCTGAACGATTGTCTAATTCAGGCAGAAAACCAGGCCATGCTTCTAAAGCATCTGGCGTTTGTAAAAAGGGTTCTAACTTGTCTAGGGTACACCATAAACAAAAATAAATCACAACTGGTACCCTCTCAACAAATTACATTCCTGGGTGCAAGCTTGAATACAACTGCCCAGATGGCTTTCCTCATGCCAGAAAAGAAAATTCATTTGGTAATGTACTTCAAACAAGTGGCCACAAAAACCCTGCTATCTGCAAGACAAATACTGCAGGCCTTGGGGTTCATGGCCTCCTGCATTCTTCTAATTCCATATGCAAGACTGCATATGAGGAAACTACAGTGGTACTTAAAAAGTCTATGGAGTCAACATTGTCACAGCCTGGAAACAATAATTCCTGTCATACCTTGCCTATGCTTGGAGTTCCTATGGTGGGCAGAGGCCTGCCACCAAAACAAGGGATTACCGTTCACACTACCCCCTGCCACCCAAACTATAACTACAGATGCATCAGACTATGCATGGGGGGCTCATCTGGCAGGGAAGTGCATTCTGGGCAAATGGAACCCAGATCAAATGCACCTACATATCAATCAAAAAGAAATGTTAGCTGTACAGAGTGCTTTGACAGCCTTCAAGGACTACATTCATCCAGGAAAATCTATGGTAAAGACGGACAACAACACAGTTATGTAAACAAGCAGGGGAGTACACATTCCTACCCCCTCTGCAGACTAGCCATGGCATTGTGGAACACGGCCTTGAGCTACCAAGTGCACCTACAAGCTCAATTCCTGCCAGGAAAACTGAATACACTGGTAGACGGACTAAGCAGAAATCTCATGGACCCACACAAGTGGAAACTGGAACCATGGATTTTCAACATGTTGACAAGCAAATGGGGGAGCCCAGACAAAGATCTATTTGCCTCTCCCCAGAACTACCAGTTGGTCAAATTTTGCACAAGGACTCCTCACAAAAAAGCCTGGAAAGTGGATGCTCTGTCCTTCATCTGGAAAAACCTATCAGTCTACGCCTTTCCCCTCTGCCTCTGCTCTCCAAAGGTCTGCTAAAAGTCAAACAGGACAAACCAAAAATGATTTTGATTGCTCCAGACTGGCCATGCCAACACTGGTGTCCACTCCTGCGCAGTGTCACAAATATCTCCATGGCACCTGCCTCAGACACCTTCCTTACTCTCTCAGCAGGAGAACCAAATTCTGCACCCTCAGCTACCAACATTGAACCTTGCAGCTTGGCTGCTTACTTAAACTCACCCTTAGCATCCCTCAGCAAACCTGTTATGGATGTCATCTTGAAGGCGAGAAAACCTAGTACTAGAAAATCTTATGCTGACAAATAGAAAAGATTCTGTGCTTGGAATCTATCTCAAGGAATGAGCACAGCAGTGCCCAATTTAACTCAGATTTTACAATACTTAACTGAGATGCTTCACAAGGGCCTGTCTTTTTCCTCCATTAAAATCCATGCCTCAGCCATTTCAGCTTATTATAAACACAGAACCTCCCTTCTTCTCTCATCCTCTGCTCAAACAGTACCTCAGAGGGGCCAAAAACTTGAGACCACCCAGGAGAGCTCCAACCCCTGCCTGGGACCTTAACTTTGTATTGGAGAAACTCACTCTACCTCCATCCAAACCAGCTGCTACTGCAGACTTAAAATTTCTTTCCTGGAAAACAGCCCTCCTTCTAGCAGTCACTTCAGCTAGAAGGATATCTGAGTTACATGCCCTTATGGCAGTGGAGCCTTTCCTCATCTTTCATGTGGACAGGGTGTCACTCAGGACCAATCCATCATTCATGCCCAAGGTGGTATCCAGTGTGTCTCTTAATCAGTCCATTCATTTGCCAACTTTCTTTCCCAAACCACAGAACAAAGGGGAATGGATTCTGCATTCATTGGATGTGCACAGACAACTTAGATTCTACTTGAACAGGACTAAAACTCAAAGACATTCTGAACAACTGCTGATAGCATTTGCTGCAGGGGCAGAGGAAAAGGCTATTTCTAAACAAACCATTTCTAAATGGATAGGCCGTTGCATTCATTTCTGCTATAAGCACCATGGAAAACCTATTCCCCAGGGGATCAGATCTCATTCCACCAGGGCTGCATCTACTTCTGCAGCCTTTCTCAGAGGTGTTCCTACCAGGAGTTTAGTTCATACTTTCACCAAGCATTATCATTTACCAATTTTCTCTAAATCCAGAGCTGGCTTTGCCACTGCTGTCTTGCAGGGCCTTATAGCTGGTCCTAATGTTGTATAAATCCATCCTTCCAACCATAGCTTTGGGAATCTACCCAAATGTAATGACTGCAACAGTGAAACACGAAGAACATAGTACAGTTATGTACACTTACCATAAATGTAGATGTTCGAGTGTATTCACTGTTGCAGTCCTGGTTACCCTCCCACCAGCCCCCTGTTTTTCTTTGACTATACCTCTACTTTCTGTTACTATGCTTAAAAGCATTTTTGGTGTATTTGCTTTTGGTTGGAGGTATATTTCTGTAATTTAAATTTTATTTTGCTCCCCATTCGGGGGGAACCTGACATCTGGGGCAAGAAAGGCTGAGGTGGTGACATTGGCTGTGTGTTTTGTACCCCTGATGACCTGGCATCATGGAGGAAGGGACAGCGGCCGATGCAGGACCCAAGACCTTGTTGGTCGGGCTGACTGAGGGCAACCTGCCAGCAGATTAGCCAGGTGTAATGACTGCAACAGTGAATACACTCGAACATCTACATTTATGATAAGTGTACACAATTGTACTTTTGGCATTGTTAAGGGAAGATCATGCCTCCTAAACCTGGCGGACTTCTTTGAGACAATTACCAAGGCATTAGATGAGGGAAAGGAGGTTTACACAGTGTACCTAGATCTCGCAAAGGCTTTTGACACCATTCCCCATTCTAGTATTATAGAGAAGCTCACCAGCTTGAACATAAACCCCTACGTCACGAGATGGGTTGCCAACTGGCTCATGGATAGAACCCACATGGTGAGAGTTGCAAGCTCTACTTCCGACTCTAAACCGGTTACAAGTGGCGTCCCCCAGGGCTCAGTCCTAGGACCCCTCCTGTTCGGTATATACTTCTCAGAGGTACAGGCAAGCATAGAAGGACTATGACTGACCAAATTCATAGACGACTGCAAACTAGGGGCCATAATTGATTCTCCGGCAATACAGACACCCTCCATAAGGGTCTCACTGAGATGGATACATGGTGTCAAAATCATGGCTTCAAGCTAAATGCCAAAAAGTGCATAGTCATCCCCTTTGGAAAAAATAAAGTACCTGCAAACTACCACATAGGTGGTAGTCCCGTAAATACAGAAAATGTAATAAGGGATCTGGGGACCCAAGTAGATAATAATATCTCCTTTGATAATCATATTGCCAAGGTGGTTAGAAAATCCTTCTATGTGGCCCACCTAATCACAAAAGGGTTCACATCTAGAACAAAAGAGGTTATTGTGCCTCTCTGCTCATCACTCATTAGACCCATCATAGAATACAATGCCCCATTTGGGATGTACCTTACAAGACACCTGCAACAGCTGGAAAGACCACAAAAGTACCTCATCACGAGAATTACTGGCCTCAAACAGATGCCATATGCAGCCCGACTCAAACTCCAGCTGTACTCGGTTGCATACCACTTACTCAGAGGTGATCTCTGCCTGACATACAAGGCCATGTCCAACCCAGAATTGATGGACATGCTCCACCTAAACACGCTCTTGAGATATAACCCTCACCACAATGATAAATAGGACATGCTGGAGGGATAGATTCCTGTCCCAGAGACTTTCCATGCTTTGGAACAGGATTCCAATATACATCAGGCAGAGCTCCTCACTAACACTCTTCAAGAGAAACCTTGACAGGTGGATAGGGAACAGAAAATTTATCCCGGGGATCATTCCAGTGGCTCTGCTGGACAGAGGGTGCAGGGAACTAATGGCTGTGCTGGACATAGGCACAGGGAACTAATCTAAGGGGGTGGCGAAAGCCAATACCTTGTGGCTAGGCTTATAAATGCCCTTGGGCAGATAGCCTAGTACTTACCTATGAACCTATGAACCTACCTATGAACCTATGAGAGTAATGGGCTAACCATGTGTGGAATTCACTGACGTGTTAAAAATGCTGTGTATATTCAGAGAGAAGTAGGTTAAGCACTTGGATGGGGAAATGGGGTGTGGGGAAGGTCGAGGTGGGGAGAGGAAGTAAAGACAGGGACCAAATAGGGGGCCCCTGTGTAGGGGCGAATTTCTCTGGATAGGAATAAACTTTTGGTGATATATAAAAGTGTATGAATCTTAGTGCTGTAGGTGTGGTATTTAGGCGTAGTTTTTAGGTGTTTTGAGGCATGGAGTACTAATTTGATCTTGAGTGTGAGTGGGTTAGAATGGTTAAACAGAGAAGCAGTTATTAAGAAAGTGTGGGGAGTTTGTAATTATTTAAGTGGGTGAGTATGCATAGGAGGAAAGTTTGTGGGAGATAATTTAGCATGATAAGAGAAGTGAGACTGTAGAAGAAGAAGATGAGCAGAGCGAAAGATGAGCAGCATTCTGAGGGGGGTGAGAAAGTATGAGTGGAGAAAGTTAGTAAGTGGATAAGCAGAAAGAGAAGAGAAGATAATGTGTGGAGGTAGAAGTGAAATTAGGAAGATGAGACTGGTGTGAGAATGGAACTTTAGCTGTGAGAGCTGAGGTGAGAAAGTTTTTGGGCAAATGAGAATAATGTAGCAGTAGACTAGCTAATAAGCAAAAATACAGTGTATGTACTTTGGCGTGATGGGGTAAAGTTCTGAGGAAGGTGCCGAGGTATAATTCAATTGGTTGTTGTGTCTTTCGGCTTTTCCCGGTTAGGGGTCGCCACAGCAGAACTCGGGTCCGCTAATGATTGGCAGTAGATTTTTATGTACCGAGTTGCTAGCCCTAACGCACAACCTTCAGTGAAGGTACGCCCATTCACGCATGTCTCCACACAGAAGATGCTCTAGCTGAGAATCAAACAGGACAACGTCTTACTGTGAGGCGACAACGCTACCGCAGGACCACCACCGCAAGAGTATGTATTTAAAGGGAGGGTGTTAAGGTGGGAGGATGAGAGATTTGATTAGAAGGACATAACAGCAGGGGGTAGAGTACGGGAGTGGAGTGAGCCCAAGCGTGGGAGGGGACAGAGCGGGCTGAACCAGGAGAAGACCAAGCAGTTACCATAAAATGCCACAGGCCTGTGTCAGTGTTATAAGACAAAATAAGAAAAGTGTCACAAGTTTACTTTTAAATAAATGAATTGTGGGTTAAAACTTTTTGTCAAGGTTATAATCCTGGTTCACCTGGCTTCAGATGGCTTCCCTTAATTATCAGAACTGCTAGTTAACTGCAGCATTTTTGGAATAAAAGAGACATATAAGAAATGCCAAATAGGACATAAACATTAATGGGAGATGGGAAGGGGGAGGGGACCTAGTTATTGCAACCCAGTTGCTGTGCACACCACTACCCTACCTCAATAAATTACAACAATTACACCAGTTATATAAAACTCAAAAACTGCAATGTAGTGAGGAAGACATACATTGAGCAGAACTTGAATGTAAAGCCTCACTAGGGACATGCTCTTGCAGTCCGCATGCTTTTCAAAGGCAGCCGATCCTAGGAGGGGGAGAAAACACTTGAATTAGTAGAGCATAGGGTGACTGTGAAAAAAAAAGAAACAACAGTTGCAGATAAGGGAATCAGAGGGCAAACTAGAGGAAAATGGCTGTTAGTTGAAAAACTCAAAAGGGCGAAAAAGAGGCAGAGTTAGGACAGTAGAAAGCAACCATGTAGCAACACAAGCTAATACTAAGCAATGAACATTATATCAGAGTTAAATGTATGCCTTAGAACAAATAGAACCATAAAATAAAATAAGATAAAACTAGGAAGCAAGCATCTGTATATCATGTACAAGGCTTAAGTTACAGTCCATGTGTTATAAGTATCTGCTTAACAAGCTGAAATAGCATTAGGAGTCTGTTTTAAGCAGTAGCAACTAGCAGAGTTTACAGGTATTGCAAAGACACAAATAATAAGCAAAGACAGTAGGATGTAGGACTATAGCAAGTTAACCTTTTTTCAGAAATAGGCAGTCCTGTATAGCTAGAACATCTCGAGCTTAATTAGTTACAGTGTAACTGTTACAGTACATAATCTCCTGGTTGTTTATTTGCTACACTACTTAAAAAGTGGAATTACTTAAACAATGCAGTTTCTTAGGCACAAAAAACTGTAAGCAAATATATCACTATAGCTCAAGCGTAATTAGTTATAGCATAACTGTTGCAGTAAATAATCTTCTGGTTGCTCATTTACTACACTATTTAAAAGGTGGAATTATTTAAAAAATGCATTTTCTTAGGCACAGATTACTGTAAACAAATATATCACTATAGCCAGTAACAGTTTCAAACATAAGCAGTCTTGCATAGCCGGAGCATCTCATGTTTACCAAGTGTATCACAATTGGCTACAGGGTTGCAGTTGCAGTATGTAATCATAAGGTCACTCATTTACTAAAACAATGCCAAAGGTAGCATTAAATAAACAATTTGGTAGGTTGAGACGTATAATATACCCATTCCAAAATATGGCATCAGAAAGGACAAAACTTACATGGCGAACATACTACTTCCCTAGACGCCAAGTATCTGTAACTAACTTAACAACATTAATTAAAAAATGGCATCTGCAGCATTGCAGGTAAGAAATAACCTCTGACCAGATGTTGGGGTGGGGGGGGGGGGGGCATTAGTGTGAGCAGTGATTAGATAAAGAAGAGTAGTGGATACTGCAAAAAACAGGAGCAGAATGTAGTGGTCAGAAATAAAGCCACCGACTACAAGAAGCAGACCAAGCAGTAGCAAAAAAACTATCAATTACCATAAAATACCACAGGTCAGTGCTCAGTGCCAGTGTTATAGGATAAGAGAAGAAAACTGCTGCAAGTTTACTTGAAAATATATAACATTGTGGGTTAAATCTTTTTGTCAGGTATTATAATCCCAGTGCTACTGGTTTCAGGTGGTTTCCCTTAATTATCAGAACTTCTGGTTAACTGTAGCATTTATGTAACAAAAGAAATAGATAAGAAATACCAAACAGGACATCAAGAACAGTGGGAGATGGGAAGGGGGCAGGGGATCTAGTTATTGTGACCCAGTTACTGTGCACACCACTACCCTACCTCAATCAATTACACCAGTTGTATAAAACTCAAAAACTGCAGCGTAGTGAAGAAGACATACATTGAGCAGAACCTGAGTGCAAAGCCACACTTAGCAATACAAAAATAAACCCAATTTACATTAAACAAACAAAAAAATCTAATTATCTTTGGTACCTACAAAAATCACACTCACTGCCCTCCTGTCTCAGTCTAAGATAATAACAGTAACACTCTTCCAAATTTGTCACAAGAAAAGTACCTTGGACTCACTCTTGACCCTTTAATCAACGTCACCACCATACAGAAAACTCTGCCTCCAAAGTACTTGCACAACTGAAGCTTTGCTGCCTCAATAGCAGAAAACATCCTAATAATTAAATTAGAACATGGATTACCTTTATTTTGCCTCCAGTCAGCATAAAACACTTTCAAGCTCCAACCTACTGTGAATAAAATGTTCAGGATTGCACTGCTTGACAACACAAACATACCTCACTACATACTATGAAAACTAGTAAATGGTCTCCCTATTACAAACAAAGCAATATCTCTCAATGCTGCTTTAATCTATAAAATAAATCAATGTGACTATTGCCCACCTGTCAAAAGAATACTTCTAACAAGAGAGGTAAATTACACACCAAAAAACACACAGGATGATTTCTTCCTCCTGACCTGTCCTAGGTTTAGAATGTTATAGGAAAAAGATCCTCCTCCACATCAGGACATGCAATGTGGTATAAGCTACCAAATGAAGTCTGGAACATACTAAACTTTCAAACTTTCAAATTAGCCCTAAGAGAACTTTTAAGTAAAGAGGCTGAGTTCCCATGATACCAGCAAAAATCATTTTAGTCTTATAACTTAAGCTCTACCATGACATATCTGACATTGCTTCTCTGTAACTAAGTTATACTGATTAACAATTGTAAATAGTAATATATGCACTGAGAATATTTGCTGTACATGTAGCCTAAGCTCTGCCGTGAAATCTCTGTTGGGTAAATACCCTGATTAATTAAATATGCATTGTAAACATTTGTTAAAATCATTTAAACTGAGTTTGTACTGTGAAACAACCTCCATCAGCTATGTTTTATAATTTGTTATAGCTCTTTAAACTATACTTATAGTATGTACCAACCATTATCTTGTAATACATGTTTTACAGTGGATTTAAAAAGTGTACACACCCCTGTTAAAATGCCAGATTTTTGTGATATAAAAAAATGAGACCACAATAAATCATTTCAAATCTTTTCCCACCTTTAATGTGACCTATAACCTGTACAATTCAATTGTAAACAAACAAATCTGTTAAGGGGAAAAAAATATAAAAAATAAAAACTGTACAATAACCTGGCTGTATAAGTGTGCACACCCTTAAACTAATACTTTGTTGAAGCTCCTTTTGATTTAATTACAACATTGTCTTCTTGGGTAGGAGTCTATCAGCATGGCATATCTTGACTTGACAATATTTGCCCACTCCTTCCTTGCAAAAGAACTCCAAATCTGTCAGATTGTGAGGGCATCTCTTGTGCATAGCCCTCTTTAAATAACCCCACAAATGTTCTATTGGATTCAGGTCTGAGTTCTGACTGGGCCATTCTAAAACTTTAATTTTCTTATGGTGAAGCCATTCTTTTGATGATTTGGATGTATGTTTGGGGTCATTGTTATGTTAAAAGGTGAAATTCCTCTTCATCTTTCTAGCAGATGCCTTAAGGTTTTGGGCCAAAAGTGACTGGTATTTGGAACTGTTCAAAATTCCCTTCACCTTGACTAAAGCCCCAGTTCCAGCTGAAGAAAAGCAACCCCAAAGCATGATGCTGCCACCACCATGCTTCATTGTGGGGATGGTGTTCTTTTGGTGATGCAAAGTGTTGTTTTAGCGCTAAATGTACCTTTTGGAATTGTAGTCAAAAAGTTCAACCTTGGTCATCAGACCATAGCACATTTTCCCACATGCTTTTGGGAGACTTAATGTATTGTTTTGCAAATTTTAGCTGAGCCTGGATGTTTTTCTGTGTAAGAAAAGGCTTCTGTCTTGCAACCCTACCGCACAGGCCAGACATATAGAGAATTCGGGAGATTGTTGTCACATGTAGTACACAACCAGTACTTGCCAAAAATTCCTACAGCTCCTTCAGTGTTGTTGTAGGTCTCTTAGCAGCCTCCCTGACCAGTTTTTGTCTTGTCTTGTAGGTCTGTTGGCGGCCTCCCTGACCAGTTTTTGTCTTGTCTTTTCATCAATTTTGGAGGGACGTCCAGTTCTCTGCAATGTCACTGTTGTCCCATATTTTTCCACTTTTTGATTACTGTCTTCACTGTGTTCCATGATATATCCAATGTTGCAGAAATTTTTTTTTGTACCCTTCTCCTGACTGATACCTTTCAACAATGAGATACCTTTGATGCTTTGTAAGCTCTTTGTGAACCATTGCTTTTGCTGTAGCAGGTAACTGAGTATATGTCAGGAAAATCCTACTAGGACAGCTGAACTTTATTTCGGGTTAGTCAGAGTCTCTTTATATGATGGTAGGTATGTACTCAAGAAGACTGAATGCTGTAATTAAAGCAAAAGGTGCTTCAACAAAGTATTAGTTTAAGGGTGTGCACACTTTTGCAACCAGCTTATTGTCCGTTTTTTATTTTTTATAATTTTTTCCCTCACAGATTTGGCTGTTTTTCAATTGAATTGTGCAGGTTATAGGTCATATTAAAGATGGGAAAAGTTTTGAAATGATTTATTGTGGTCTAATTTTTTTATATCACAAAACCTGGCATTTTAACAGGGGTGTATACCTTTTATATCCACTGCATATACCCCGTTTGTGACTGAAAAAGGTCAGTAGACTGGTTCACTTACCTCTTTAAAAAATGAAATAAATAAAGAAAAGAAATGTATGAATGTAACTTGTTGAATTGTTTAATGCTGGAGATGTTATTCTGAAATAATAGCTGATTTGACACATTTGGTATATGAATGTGATGTCATCTCCCCTTTTTGGAAAGAAAATAATTTAATTCAAGCTCTATGGTCAGATAGATGTACTATTTCTAAATCTTTAGTTTTATTTAATGCTCTGATTCCTGGTATATTTCCAAAAACCCAAGTGCCTCTTCTTTGGTTTATTCTTGCTATAACCAGAAAAGTAATTACTAAAAACTGGAAAAAGTAAAGTTACCCCTGTAGTGTTGAATTTATTAGTATGGCAAAAATTGTTTGCAGTAGTGAATTGCATACTATAAAGATAAGAACTTCTGATATTACACATTCATATAAATATTGGCTTAAACTTCAAGACTTGATTGAAAAATATCACTTGTTAATATGTATAAATTTGATGTATTTTTATCAACTGTAGACCTATGTAAATAGTTATTTGCTTGTTTTATAATTGGTTTGTATAATTGGTTTGTTTATTTATTGTTTTAAAAACAAATTTTAAAAAAAAAGAAAAAAAAAGAAAACTGGCTCATGAATAGAACCCAGGAAATTATGGTGGGTGGTTCTAGCTCCTCCAAAAGACCTGTCACTAGCAGTGTATGTTAGGGGTTCAGTCCTTGGACTACTCCTCTTTTGAAAGTCACTTCTCAAGAGACCAAAGCAAATGTTAAGAGTGACCACCACCTCATTTATACCATAAGAAATACTAACACCTGTCAAAAACAGCATCACTACAACAATGCATACAATCTCTCCTTCAGTACTGTCACTTTCATCTCAGACCAAACACTATCAACTGGATAGTTCTCAAAACCATTGACCTAGATGGAACAATTTCCCCCTATAAGACTATATTCATCAATATCCTAAATTCCCATGCACCCATTAGAATCAAAAGAATTAAAACTAACCTTAAGGCTTGGCCATCAAAGGAGACTAAATAGTTAAGTTTGTGATAAAGCAGGGAAATCTTAGAAACAAAAAATAGTAGCGAAGTCCCAGGGCTATAGATTAGCTAGAATTACTACAGAGATGGAACCATTTTTGAGAAACCTGAACAACTTACAGAATGATTTTCTAGTGAGAGGCTATGAAAGTCAGACATTAAAAAACATCCTGGAACCCATTATAGAACTGGAAAGGACTGAATCACCTTCACTCAACCTCCCCATTAGGAGAATGTTAAGAAATTCCACAGAGAATAACAAATGCAAAAATAGCTGCATCCTGACATACACTTTGAATTATCACAGCATCAAAAATGTTATTGAAGAAAACTGGGCCATTGTCACATGAAACCCTTTTCTGATTATCTTAGGTGAAGCCCCATCCTTTGTTTACAGAAAGGCAAGGAACATTAGAAGTTTTGTTGAATTTAAACCTAGACCATATGAGAGAAACACTAAAAGATGTGAAGCTAATTATACATTTTGTATATTTATACAGCAATGTGATACTTTTTATTGCCCTTATTTAAAGAAAATAATTAAGACCAGTGAAGGGGGTGACTGCAACACTACAAAAGTAATTTACAGGGCACAGTGCAATGAATGTGATGCATTCTATGTGGGCAAGACTGTAAATAAACGTAAGCGTAGGATTTCATGTCATCTGTCAGAAATCTGCTCTGGATGTAAAAATAATGCACTAGCCAAACACATTTCTCTTCATAAAAGGCACACAGGTTGTAAGTTCCAGATCCTGGACCACATAGACATGTGTGATCTTGAAGGAGACATCCCGAATATTCTGAAGAAACATGAACTCATATGGCAATTAAAGCTGAACTCTTTTAGGAAGCCTGGACTAAACTACTACTGTTCAATTAAAAGTGTACTGGAACTTAGGAAATTGCCACATTGTTTACATGACTAATTTTATTTTATTTTATTCTACTAGTTGGTTTTAAATACAATTTTAAATCTGTTTTAATTTAAGTGTATATTTTGTTTCCATCATCATACATTTTTCTTATTTTTTTTCTTTTTCTGGTTCTCTTTTTTTCCCCACTTTATTCAAAATGATGTGTAATAAAAATACTAACTAATTATACAATAATATTTTTATAGATCGTTTTTAAGGTTCTTGTACACAGACCTGAAGAAGTCTAGAAGGATGAAAGTGATCTTTGTTAACAATAGGTTATGAAAATAGAATATGAATTTTGCATTTGATTTTTTACATGCAAAATGTATATGTATATACTTATATATATTTTTTGATTGCCAAATGGACAAAGGTTGATATATTTCCAGCCATGTAATATATTGTCTTGGATAAAAATCACAGACTTAATAATCTACTTATTAATCTGGCTGAATAATAGGTACCACATCATTATAAATTTTATTTAAAGTACATAAGGGTTATATTATTAATACAGCTACTAAGTAGGGGAGGACCAGCTCGAATGTAACACTGATGGGGGAAGGGATGTGAATTTAACATGTGTACTGTGACATCTGTGCTCTGGCCCAGCAATCAAGGAGCCTCAGTCCTCACCACTAACATCAGGGAGGGCATCTCATAGGTTCATAGGTTCATGCTAGGCTATCTGCCCTAGGGCATTTATAAGCCTAGCCAGAGTGTGTTTGGCTTTTGCCACCCATTTTAAATTAATTTTGCTATGCCCTTTTTCGAGGTTAGTATACTGTGCCTCTGTCTAACAGTGACACAAAAGTGATACCCGGGGTAAACCTACTATCTCCCATCCACTCATCAAGACTCCTCTTGAAGAGAGTCAATGAGGGACTCTGCCTAACCTGGACTGGGATTTTATTCCAGAGTGAAGGGAGCCTCTGGGTTATGAATCTGTCCCTCCAGCATGTCCTATTTATTTCAGTGCTGAGGTTCAAGTCTCTCGAGCACGTAGCTCAATGGGATTTTGATTTTCTGAGGTGCAGCATGTCCATTAATTCCAGATTGGACATGGCTTTATACGTCAGGCACAAATCGCCTCTGAGCAGGCGGTATGCCACTGAGTAGAGCTGGAGTTTCTTTAACCGGGTAGCATATGGCATCTGTTTGAGCCCTTTGATCCTCTTGGTGAGGCACTTTTGGGGTCTTTCCAGTTGCTGCAGGTGTCTGGTAAGGTACATCCCAAAAGGGGCATTGTACTCAATTATGGGCCTGATGAGGGATGAGTAAAGAGGCACGATGACCTCCCCTGATCTAGATGTGAATCCCTTCATGAATAGGTGGGCTATATAAAATGTTTTTCTAACCACTTTGGCCACGTGGTTGTCAAATGAGAGATTGCTATCAACTTGGGTCCCCAGGTCCCTAATTACTTCTTCTGTACTTAATGGATTACCACCTATGTGGTAATTTGTGGGCACTTTGTTTTTGCCAAAGGGGATGACTATACACTTCTTGGCATTTAGCTTGAGGCCATGGCTCTGGCACCAGTTGTCTGTTTCTATGAGGCCCTTTTGGAGGATGCTTGTGTCGGCTGGAGAGTCGATTATAGCGCCCAGTTTGCAGTCATCTGTGAACTTGGTCAGCCACAGTCCTTCCGTGTTGGCCTGTACCTCCGAGAAATATATACTGAACAGGAGAGGTCCCAGGACTGAGCCTTGTGGGATGCCACTTATAACTGGTTTGGAGTCTGACAAGGCTCCAGCAATTCTAACCGTGTGGGTTCTGTCCTTGAGCCAGTTTGCAACACATCTAGTGACATAGGGGTTTATATTAAAGCTGGTGAGCTTATCTATAATGCCCAAGTGGGGTATTGTATCGAAGGCTTTTGTGAGGTCCAGGTAGGTTGTGTGGACCACCTTCCCCTCGTCAATGGCCTTGGTAACTGTTTCAAAGAAATCAACTAGGTTTAATAGGCAGGATCTGCCCTTAACAAAGCCGAACTGGGTAGGATCCAGTGTCTGTAGGTCCCCAATATCTTTTTTTATGAGGTCCATGATGATCCTTTCCATAGCTTTGCAGACCAAGCTAGTCAGGCTTATGGGGCGATAGTTTCCTGGCTCCATTGAGGCACCACCTTTGTGGAGAGGGACCACTGTTGCTGTATGCCACTCTTTGGGTACTTATCCTGTGGTAAGGCTAAGATTGAACAGTAGTTTTATGTTTGGGTTTAGCTCTTCTTGGAGTTCATGTAGGATGCAGCCCGGGACACCGTCTGGTCCCATGGATGCTGTGTTTTTTGCTTTGGAGAGGGTGGCTCTTACCTGAGTATCTGAGATGTCAGGGGGGCAGCACTCTGCTGGGATAGATATTTGCCCTTTTGGTGGGGAGGGGGGGGATGTTTCACTGAACCTGTCAGCTAGGATGTTGGCATTGTCTGTGGGTTCGGTGTATTTTTTGTCATTTTGGACCAATTCTGAGCATATCTGGGAATTCCCACCCAGGTTCCTAACATAACTAAAGAAAGCCTTGTGATTATCCTTAGTGTCCTGTGCAGTTTTTCACTCGAAGCTGGCCTTAGACGATTTTATGAGTGCCCATAGTTTTTTGCTAACACTGATCAGAGATGCCTTCCCTTTTTGGGATTTTGCTGTGTCATATAGTAGCTTCCTCCTTCTATTGTATAGTTTCTTTATGGCTGGGGTACACCAGACAGGGCGTCTGCCTTTGGAGGATTGTGTCTTGGTTTTATTTGGGATTGCATGATCCATGCATTCCTGAAGGTGTTCACAGAATGCGTTTATAAAGGATTCTGCAGTCTGGGCCGTATTTTCCACAGGCCCGGGGGCTTTGAAGGATTCCACCTCGGTTTTGAGGAGTGTGAAATTTGCTTTAGAGAAGTTTTTCACTGTGTTTTTTTGGGCAGGGGGTGGGGTCGGAATGTGAATATCCAGTGAGATTAGTTTATGGTCTGATCTTACCAGTGAGGGATACACTTCTGGTCTGGAGCATAGAGTCCCCATGTTGGTGATGATCAGGTCCAGTTTGTTTTCCCCTCTTGTGGGAGTGGTAACAAGTTGTTCCATAGTGTTTGAGTTTATAAATTCTAGGAACCTTTGAGCTAGGGTGTTGGAGCTAGAGTAATGCTCCCAGTCTATGTTTGGGTAGTTGAAGTCGCCCAATATAATGGTGTTTGGAGAGACCTTCATATTTTCCAGTGTTCTCAGGAAGGCTGAGTGGGGTTCCTGGGTTTGGGAGGGTGGTCTGTAGCAGGCTATAAACTGGAAGGCAGTTTTACCCACTGTTAGTTGCACATGGATAGTCTCTGATGCTTTGTGCTGTGTCACCAACCTGGAGGTGTGGGTATCTTTGACGAATATTGATACTCCCCCTCCTTTTCTGGTTCGGTCCAAGTTTTGGGGCCATAAAGCATGGTATGAGGTATAACCTGGCAGTGCTGGGGTGCTCTCGGGAGCCTTGAACCAGGTTTCTGATACTGCACAGATATCAATGTTCTCCATGCTAAGGAGAGTTTCGAGTGCGTGCATCTTGAGGTTTAGACTTCTAGCATTGAGTAGCATTACTCTTAGTTTCTTATCCCTTGTGATACCTATGGAGGTGGGTTTGTCTTTTGAGCCTTGCCTAAAAAAGGCACTATGGGGGTAGCAAGAGCCTTTGCCAATATCCGAAAGCCCTGGGGTGACAGGTGCAAGCCGTCCCTAGCGAAGCATCGTGGCTTGTCGAGCATGTCATCCCAGGCTGACAGGCATTGGATCCCCTTTGAATAACACCAATACTTAAGCCAATTGTTGAAATTGATCATCTTGTCTTCATATTGTGGCATAATTCTTGGTGAGGGTAAGATGCTACTCATGGTCAGGGTCATACCAGCCTGGGCACATGTTTTGTTTTGGGGTAGCGGTTGCTTGGGTGTCTGCTTTGGAGGTCTCTGCTGCTTAGGCAGATTTTTATTTAGAGCCTCTGAGTATGTTTTTGTGTGTTTATGTGTTTGGTTTGCTGTCATGGTAGGTCTATGTGAGACTGGAATTGTAGTGAGTGTGATTTCCTTCTCCTCCTGACAGGTTTTGCCAGTACTGAGTTGAGAGAGCTTAGCCTCCAGTTTGGCTATATGGTTGCATCTCTCACATGTGCTGGAATTTGTTGTGAGGAGGAGAGGGTTGTCTGTGTACATGAGGCAGTTGTAACATTGCCTCAAGATTCCCAGATTCACCAGCTGGACCGGAGAGGAGCTTGACAACTGACCTTTGGACATGCTAGAATAGTATTGGGAATTCCTTTATAATTGAAAAAAAAGGGCCAATGGGGAACAAGGTACTGAATGGGAGTTTGTGAGGGTGTAGTGCTTTTAATTTTTTAGTGCTGACTTATATAATTGCTTTAGTGAGCAAGTGCCAGGTAACTTAAATGCAATGTGTTACAAGTGAAACAAGGAAATAAGTACAGTAAGCAATGCAGATGTCACTAGGGATCCACAGAAGCACTGAAAAGCCATGTTTTAGGTGGAATTTGCGTTTCAGGGAAATAACAAGCAAACAAGCATGCAAACAAAGCTAGATTCAGCAGGCCTGGATCTAGTCTATGCTACAGGAAACAAGGTGTACCAATTTCAGTAAGAAACAGTTCAAATATGCAGTCACTATAAGCCTTTAACCAGAAATTCCCAGCTCAGATGGGCAGAGTCCAGCCTCTCCTCCCACAAGAGTGCAGACCACGAACCTTCTTAATGTAAAATAACTGGTCTGAAGCCCAAGTGCTTAAACCATAACTAATACACTTTTAGAATAACATACATTGAGCCCTCAATCAGCAGTGAAAGGATAACAAATACACATAGTAAAGTACAATTTCCCTTAAGTGCACACAGAGATCACAGTCAGTCTGGGGCTGTTTTTTCCCTTGCTCCCCCGGTCCCAAATAAGACTCCCCACTGGCACAGCTATAGGGTCCAGATCTCAGCCTAGCTGGCAAGTTAAAACCTCCAGTACCCGCTCTGTCCAACCAGTGCTTCTTGTCCCTGCTCAAGTAGCTGGCACACACCTACACACTTTTTGAGATAAGTATTTATACAACTTCACAGACACTCCTGGGAAAGGCTGACACAGATTCTCCAGCTGTGTCCCTTTACCCAGACTATATGATAGTAATCACTGCCACCACCAGCTAATAATTATCAGCTACCCAAAGGCCCTTAAAATGGTGTCCAATTATTACTGTACAATATTATTATCCAATAGTAGTGTAACTTAAGCAATATTAAGCCTTTGAAAGGGCTTATTACAAGATCACTTATAAGTATGCAATGTACTCTAGAGCTTACTTATCTCTACACAAACCAGCCACAGATAAAAGTTTTTTAAAATATTTAATAATAAATAATTAAAACACAAGACAATACTACTACAATACAATGCTACTCAAGAGTTCAGAGATCACACAGAAACTTAAAATAATTCTGTAGTACAGTTCTGACATAACAGAAAAAACACTTAAGTCTAATCTTTATAGTTCTAGCTATTTCTACAAGAAAACATACTTCTAAAGTAACTCTCTTTCATAAAGAGAGCATAAGGCAGTGCTGAGAGTTGGATATCAAGATCAAAATGCTTACAGTCTCTCTCTCAGCAGTAGTTTTTAAGATCACTCACAAACATCACTGCTGGGCCCTCCCAGATTACATCATTTTGACATTTAGGTTTTCCCAGTATGCACATTACATCATTTTGACACTTAGTCTGGAGTTCCCAGGCCAACAGGCTACATTATTTAGCAAGCTAACACATGCTCAGGAAACTACAACAATAAAAGACATTTCACATGTACACTCTAGTAATTATTCCTTAAGTTAAAACAATAGAAAGAATGTGATAGCCCAGACCAAATGACCCCGAGCTCTACAGATCAAAGAACATACAAAACATAATTTCAGTTTCAAAGAACATTTGAAATGCTTGGCTTAGTTCTCCTTACAGCAGATGGCAATGTTGCTGCAATCTTGAAGTTCACATTTTACAGTGTTTTCTTTCATTTAAGAAACAAGCCTGTATTTTACATTTATTTTTGCAAATGATAGAATTATGTATCAAATTCTATTTGACTAGGCTAGCAGCCTTCACCCCTTCTCTACCAGTCTTCACATGTACCAATAAAACTTAAACCACTCCCTTGCCTGATAAAAAGTATATATATATATATATATATATATATATATATATATATATATATTTAAAAAACTTGTGATGAAACTATTACTCTATTTTTGTTTTACTTGGATCACTTGTCTGTGTACTTAATAAAGCATTTTCAACTGGAAACAGACTGCCTGCCTTGCTTGGATTACTTTTGAATACTTAGTAATTCTGTACAATATTTCAAATTATATATTTTTTTATTATTTTTTTGACTTAAGACGAGTTTAAGTTCGCTACTTCTACTACTATTGTCTGATCTGATTAATATACAGTGATTAACGAGAGATATATGGACTGAAAATCTTCCACTCAGAGAAGTTTCTTACACTGTTTTGTTTTTGGACCCACTATACTTGTTTAGTGGGTTGTTTGAGACTTTGAGGATACCACAGAAATTACTTGCTTTTTTTTTAGAAACAAAAAATAGCATACATACTACTTAGAAATACCACTAAAAATGAGATCAGACTTGATAAAAATACATTTTATATCAGTCTTTAAACTGAAAGCACAATCCCAAATCCTTTTGGTCAGCAATTAATAATATTCTAAACAGAGGGCAGAAAATACATTCCACCCCCCCCCTAAATAACTCATCTGTGAGCATAGTCAGTCAATTCAATTTCCACATTATCCAGACAGTTGCCTTACTTATCAATACCTCAACCCCTGTAGTACATACCCCACCTCCAGAAGCTAAAACAGCTCTACATACTTTCTTTTTCCAACCAGTAACCACATCAACTGATAAAAAATTACCCCAAAACTAAAATCCATCACCCTTGCACCTGATAATTTACCATCAGAACATTTAAAATAGGTGCCAAAGCTTTAGTGTATCCTATGTCTATTCTAATATGAAAGCTATATCCACACCCTATGGGAATAAAAACTACACATCTTACCACAGCACAAAGGAGGAACATCAAATGACATTTCCAGTTACAAACCTAAAGCTACCTTATCTCCTTTATGAAAGGTTCTATAGAAATGCTTGCAAATGCAAGTCTTGATTTATGTTACTAACAATAACCTTCTCAACCCAACTCCGCATGAGTTCCACCAACACCACAGCACTACTAGAGTATCACTCAGCTTCGTCATAGTAAATGAGAGAAGGATGGGTGTTAGCTCTATATCAGCCATCTTCCTTGACCTGTTGAAAGCATTTGACATAGTCTCACATAATACATTTCTCAAGCTGTCTGCCCTAGATTTGGAAACAGCACCACTTTCCTGCTTTCACAGCTACTTAACTAAACATATTCAGTCAATAAAATGGAAAAACAATATCTCACAATTTCCCTCTGTTATAGTCAAAGTCTCCCAAGGCTCTATTCTAGGTAAACTAGTGTTCAGCATAATCACTAATGATGTGCACACTAAATCTAAACAAGCCTCAGTTTTACAGTATGCAGATGACTCCTCTTTAACCTACTCTACAAATAGTCTAACTTCAGCAGCTTATCAGAAATCTCCTCTTCTGTAGAAGTGTGGATATCTGACAAACAATTGCTAATGAGCAGTAAAAAATAAATAAACTGGTCTTTTTGCCCCCACATCATTATCTGCTCAAAAAGTCCAGTTCTCCATTTTGTCATCCAATCACATAAAATTTAAACTTGTATCAGAAACCAAACTCTTTGTTGTCATTATTGATGAAAATCAGAAGGCAATAAAGAAAACACATTAGAAGCTTGGTACCCTCTACAGGGTTAAACATATCTGACAGACGAAGCCAGAATAAACCAAGCATCGTACTACTTACTCCCTACTCTCATCTATGCAGAACCTCATATCCTTATCAATCTACAGGCTACCTTATCCTCTTCTCTAGAACAATGCTATAACAAAGTAGCCAAATCTGCTTCCAAACTACAGGTTTAGAGCCCACCACAACATACTCCCTAAACAGCTATAACGGTTAGAACCGAGATACTCATTAATCCATTCCCAGTTTATTATGATACACAAACTCTTATTTAATCATGATAAATGTCCAAGCCTAAGTACCATTATACATCTATATAACCCTAATAGACCTTTGCACTCAGCTGAAAAGCTATTGCTAACTATAACTAGATCAAAAACTCTGCAGGTAATTCAATATACTCCCTACACCTCTCATAAATATGGAACTTTATTCCTTTAGAAATCGGACAAAACTAATAATGCTACAACCTGTAAAAAGCAGATAAAACAATGCCTGTGTAATATATGGCTGTTCATATGCTCCACCTCCAGTAAAGCACTGCCGATATCTAAGATGCATAGTTAATTTACTATGTGGGAAACAACCTGCTTCAGTTTTCCCACTCATTTTTAATATATGTACACAGCTGGATTTCTCTCATCATCATACAGCTTCCCCTCTCCTATAGTTTATGCACTTTGTATTACAACATCCTCACACCTATTCTCCCCCAGTTTAAACTTAAAATTTCTTCTCAAGATCATCATATCTCTCCTTCCTACTTTTTTTCCACTCTACACTCTTCTACCCCCTGTGTAAGTATACTGTTTATGTAAGCCCTCTACTTTATCTTAGATCTCTCCACTCATCTAATACCTTTTCATCTCGTTTATCATTCTGAATCGTTCTCACTTACTTCCTCTCCCACTCAAGTACCCACTTATCTTCCTGGTCACTACTGTCTCTTGTTTCCCTGGTTGCTGCCTTGAACCTACCTATCTGTTTTGCTAGAACCTTTTTCTGTCTTTTTACCTGTTTCCTACCCTAACTGTCAGGGAACAATCTGCTGTCAATTTTTTTATTTCCTTTTCTTTATTTATTATATAAATTATCAGTTTTTGCTGCTTAGACTGTGTATAATCTGTTTTGGATACCACATTTTAGACTGATTAGACAATGTTTAATCTGTTTTGGATACCCTATTTAAATAACCATGGTTTTGATTTATTTCTGAAGCATTTCTCCCATTGAAAAAAGGCATTCTCTCTCTGCCCAGTCAAACTATTCTAGTAAAAACAAATGCAACAAATAAATAAATAAATGGATTCTGTTTCATTTACTGTAGCTCCACTCTTTCCCTATAATAATGCTGTTTGTCCATTATTATACTAGAGTTGCCCAATCTTACTTTCTCTCTTCCAACATTAAATGTTGAACTTTGACCTTTCCACTTACTCTAAATCTCTCTGCCAACTGTTCTACCAGTCTTCCTTTTAACAATGCCCTTTTGTTTTCCTCTCTCTTCTAAATTATATTCTTTTCCACTCTCATTAATACCCCATCCATATCCTTTCTTCTCTTTGCACACAAGGTATCGTACACTGCATTGTAACTATTTTTTCTTTTCTCCTGAAAACAATCTTGAAAGCAATCTTTGTACTAAGTCATTCATTTTGTCATATTGCATTATATTCTTTTGTATTGTCTACATTTTTTTTTCTTTTATTGTTAGAGTTTAAAATTTTGTGAAGTTTTTCTTCAGGCCTCCACCCAAAAGGGGTATTACATGGCCCATTTGGGCCATCCTGATAATTAAACACAGATAATGTAACTAACTTTTATGTTTCCTACAGACTTATTACTAAAAACAGCAACAGAGCAAGGTATGAAAAAAATGCCTATGTTTTATTGTCATGCTTTATTGGTATTTGGATATATAATGAAATCTTTTAGCAAGTGTTGTAGAGCTGATGAAGTAAGCAGTTGCTCAGCAGAGTAGGTCATACTTATCTCTGTATTTATAAAATATTGTTCACCAACAGAGGTTCTATGTGTTTTTCATGGATATGCAGAAAAGCAGAGACCTAGGCCCAAACCATGGTGACTCAATGATATAGCTTTTAATCATCAATCATTTCTTCACTGTATGATGCATGGCCTGATGCTGCCATGAAATGTAATGAATGACCGTTACTGAGGAGGGTGTGAATTCCACTAACATGACAACTCAATGTGGCTAATGCCACTACAGCCACCCATATATGCAGACTATGTTGGTAGTTTGAAATCTACTACTGCTGACTAGTTTATCACCTACATATGAGATAGATAAGATCTAAGGTCTATCAATCTGCTTCACTGCCCTAAATAGCTCTGATGGCACCAGATGGATGTTCATAGGTTCATAGGTAGGTACTAGGCTATCTGCCCGAGGGCATTTATAAGCCTAGCCAGAGTGTGTCGGCTTTTGCTGCCCCATTGATTAATTAACTGAGCCTCTGTCAAGCAGAGCCAATGAAGTGATCCCAGGGGTGTATTTTCTGTTACCCATCCACTCGTCAAGGCTTCTCTTGAAGAGTATTAGTGAGGGGATCTGCCTAATGTAGTTAGGAATTTTGTTCCAAAGCATGGGGACTCTCTGTGACAGGAATCTATCCCTCCAGCATGTTCTATTTATTGTTGTGGTGAGGTTTAGCTCACTAGAGCATGTGGCTCGCAGTGACTTGGATTTCTTTAGGTGGAGCATGGCCATCAATTCTGAGTTGGACATGGCTTTGTAAGTCAGGCAGAGATCACCTCTGAGTAAGCGATATGTCACTGAGTACAGCCGGAATTTTTTCAGTCGGGTTGCATAGGACATATGTTTGAGGCTAGTAATCCTCTTGGTGAGGTGCTTTTGTGGTCTTTCCAGCTGTTGGAAGTATCTTATGAGGTACATCCCAAATGGGGCATTGTACTCTATGATGGGTCTGATGAGTGATGAGTAGAGGGGCACTATAACCTCTTTATTTCTAGATGCAAACCCCTTAGTAATTAGATGGGCCACAAGGATTTCCTAACTACTTTGGCAATATGATTGTCAAAAGAGAGATTACTATCTACCTGGGTCCCCAGATCTCTTATTACATCTTCTGTATTAAGGGGGCTGCCGCCTATGTGATAATTCGTGGGTGTTTTGTTTTTCCCAAATGGGATTGCTATACATTTTTTGGCATTTAGCTTGAGGCCATGACTTTGACACCAGGTGTCTGTCTCAGTAAGGCCTTTTTGAAGGATGTCCGTGTCAGCCGGAGAGTCAATTATGGCTCCCAGTTTGCAGTCATCGGCAAACTTGGTTAGCCATAGCCCTCCTGTGTTTGCCTGTACTTCTGAGAAATATATGCAGAACAGTAGGGGTCCCAGAACCGAGCCTTGTAGGACACCACTTCTGACTGGTTTAGAATCAGACCTGGAGCCTGCTATTCTTACTGTATGAGTTCTGTCTGTAAACCAGTTGGCAACCCATCTGGTGACGTAGGGGTTTATGTTCAGGCTGGTGAGTTTTTATATGATACCTGAGTGAGGAATCGTGTTGAACGCCTTGGCGAGATCAAGGTAGGCTGTGTGAACCACCTTTCCCTCATCTATGGCCTTGGTGACTGTCTCAAAGAAGTCAACCAGGTTTAGTAGGCATGATCTGCCCTTAACAAAGCCAAACTGGGTCAGGTGAAGTGTTTGGAGGTTCCCAATGTCTTTGTTAATGAGTTCCATGATGATGCACTCCATAGCCCTGCAGACCAGGCTAGTCAGGCTTATGGAGCGATAGTTACCAGGGTCAGTTGTGGCCCCTCCTTTGTGGAGCGGAATAACCGTTACTGTGCGCCATTCTATGCGCATGTAGCCTGTGGAGAGGCTGAGGTTGAACAGTGTGTTTAGGTGGGGGGTTAGTTCGTTCTATAGTTTGTGCAAGATGCAGTCTGGGACACCATCTGGCCCCATTGATGCTGTGTTTTTGGCTTTTGAAAGGGCTGTTTTCACCTGTGCTTCTGTGATTTCTGGGACACTACACTTTTCCGGTATTGTTGTGGGCCCTTTTTAAGGTGAGAGGGAGGTGAAGTTTGCACTGAATCTGCCAGGATGTTGGCAATATCAGTAGGTTCAGTATATTTTGTGCTATTTTGCACTAGTTCAGAGCATATCTGCGAGTTGCCACTTAGATTCTTGACATAGCTAAAGAGGGCTTTGTGGTTATCTTTCGAATCCTTGGCTATTTTTCTTTTGAAGTTAGCCTTGGATGATTTTATGAGGGACCTTAGTTTCTTACTGATACTGATCAGGGATGTCTTTCCTTCTTGGGATTTGCTTTGTTTCTGAACTAGTTTCCTCCTTTTGTTGTATAACCTGTTTATGGCAGGGGTCCATCAGACTGGTTTCCTTCTCTTAGGGAAGTGAGTCTTGGTTTTGCTAGGGATGACACGATCCATGCATCCTTATAGGTGCTCATAGAGTGCAATTGTAAAGGATTCTGCATCTTGGGCAGCGTGGGGACTATGAAACTTACCACCTCTGCCTTAAGTAAGGTGAAGTTTGCTTTAGAAAAGTTTTTCACTGTGATTTCCTTGGTTGGGGGTGGTGGAGGGGTGTGGACATCCAGGGTGATGAGTTTATGGTCTGATCTAACCAGTGACAGGTTGACCTCCAGTATGGAACACCTATCACCCATGTTGGTGATGACCAGGTCCAATATGTTGTGGCCTCTGGTAGGGGAGTTTACCAGCTGATCCAGGGCATTTGAGTTGATAAATTCCAGGAAGCGCTGAGCCTGGGAGTTTGTACTCAAGTAGTTTTCCCAGTTAATGGTAGGGTAATTGAAATTGCCCAATATCAGGGTGTTCGGTAGGACCTTCATATTTTCCAGTGTCTCCAGAAAAGCGGAGTGGTGGTCCTGGGTAATGGAGGGTGATCTGTAGCAGGCCACAATTTGCATTGCAGATTTGCCCAATGTTAGCTGCAAATGGATGATCTCAGAGGTATCATGCTGCACCACTAACCTGGAGGTGTGGGTATCCTTGATGAATATGGATACACCCTCTCCTTTTGTGTTTCGGTCCGTGTTCTGTGGCCGAAATGTGTGGTATGAGTTATAGACCAGTAGTACTGGAGTGCTCTCTGGAGCCTTGAACCAGGTTTCAGTTACTGCACAGATGACAACGTTCTCCATACTTAGGAGTGCTTCAAGCGCATGCATTTTGAGATTTAAACTCCTGGCATTGAGTAGCATAACCCTCATTTTTTTACTTGTGCTGTTTATGGAGGTGGGTTTGAATTTTGAGCCTTGCCTAAAAAAGGCACTATGGGGGCAGCAAGAGCCTTGGCCAGTATTCAAAAGCCAAGGGGTGACAGGTGCAAGCCGTCTCTTGCAAAGCAACGTGGCTTGTTGAGCATGTCATCCCAGGCTGACAGACACTGGATCCCCTTTGAATGACACCAGAAGCTTAGTTCTCTCAAGAAACATCCAGACTTAATAACATATTCATCAAATACAATCTGACTCTAACAACATGAAGGAAATACTTCGGTCCTGGATATAAGCTTCCATATCTACATTCCACACCTAGACAAGGACTATATACTAATCACTGTCCTAACAGAGTCTTTGGCATAGCACACCATGCTCATTTCTCACAGTTCCCTTTGTAAGTCACAGTGTTGGTCAGTGCTTCTTAACCATGGAAACTCCTTTTCAAACAAAATGTTTTCATATACACACACACACACACACACACACACACACACACACACACACACACACACACACACACACACACACACACACATCGGAGGGAATGATGGTTGAATTCTTCAATTCCCTACACCCTTCCATTTGTCATTGTGCAACCTCCACTACTCAATATAAGGCTTTCTAACCAGTTAATTGACACTCCTAGTTTATACAAGTATAAATTATACAAATTAATATCTCACTGGTAATACACAAGTATTCTAGCTAACACAACTTTTCTAGTCTATGGTACTAAATAATAATAAACCTATTTTCAATTAATAAATAATAATGCAGAAATAAATTCCAACCACAAGATTTTAAAAATAAGACAAAACAGAATTACAAACCTTGATAGTTGTGTTACCAAGTTCTCCAAGCAAAGGGTAGCCAACTTTACATAAATTTCAGTTTTAGATGTGTGCATCTCATTTCATCAGTCTGCTACCACATAAAAACGTGTGCAATTAAATTATATCAGATTACACTAATTCTTTACCACACCATAGAAGAAAGACTAACAGTAAGCAGAAGCCATCTACTAAATATTTTCTTGAAAGGTCTGCTTCCTTTCACAGCTTTAGCCAGCCATTCTTGCGTTGGGAAATTCAAGCAAGTCTTCCAGAGGTGACTTTCAGAAAAAAACTGATTGTAAGACAAGTATGCACTGTTTTGGGGTATAATAACTCATTCCTTTCCTAAACAAACTATGCATTAGCATTAGCATTAGCAGTACTGCTTCCTTGCTGGATACTCATGTTACAGGATGGCAAGGCTATATTCCATGTAAGACGGTTTTAAATTTAATAAGACACCCCCAAGTAGTTCCCGCGACCAGTACAGAAGCACCAATAAAAGAACAAAAAAACTGACCAGGAAACCTAGGATCACACAGAACCAAACCTTTAATGTGAAAACACAAAGTAAAATTATGGTTAAGCTCTTTTGTCTGTGAACAGACCTATTCAGAACCACGAGCTACAGCCCCCCCCCCCCCCATGACTATAACCAATCCTAGCCTGTACAGGGACACCACTCAAATTCTCTGAGCATTTGTAATCCCTGCTCACAGACTGGAATCCAGACAGCCTTGTCTGATCTATTTTTACAAGTAACGTTTATAAGAGGAATAGTTATTACAGAAAAAACAAAACACAAGTCCCAGTACTTAAATAATCTAAATATGTAAGAAAATGAACTATGGTATCAGGTGCCCCAAAAATCGTATCTAAACAAAAAGTACTCCTCACTTATACCAAACTTGTTGAATGCTTTCTTCTTTAATCATTCACAGAATTTATCATAACACAACATACCAGCAATGGCAACCTTAATAAAACCATTTAACTCCACCCACTATTCATAGCAAGCCAGTCATACTGTAGCTCTCACTTAGTTTTAACAAACATTGAATATTAATGGAATTATTTGATCCTAAAGGGGGTTGTGCCATTCAGCATATCCAGATACAGTAACTCATTTTCAAGCAAACATCAGTATCACTTCCTCTAACAGAAACTCAAATTTGGTCTAATACAAAACTGTATTTTTTCAGTTATTACATTGTAAACTATGTTTGAAAAGGATGCGGGTTCCATCCTGGCTTTTAAGATTTTAACAGAATCCATATACTCTTTAATTCTTGTACATACATTTCTAGCCATTTGTCTAAGCTAAAAATATGTTTTTATAAAGCCTGCAAGTTATTTAATTGTAATTCTGAGAAGGTGGCATCTATATAACCTGCAAGACATTTAACATTCTGGATGATTAAAAGTGAAGTTTTAGTTTAAGTGTGGAGTTTTTTTTTTGTTTGTTTTTTCTGAGACACTATTTTCACAACATCTGGTCCCAGAGTTAATTTTATTTGGATGAATAGCTATTATACTGTAGTGGGGGACAACTTTCTTACAGTACCCCCTCTGCCCAAGAATATTCTCTAATATTTCTTGGAAGTAGGAGTAATTCATGCTTGAGTAGCTCCAATCTTGTCAGACTCTGGCCCAGTCTTTTTTTTAACATTGTTCATTCTGTTTTATTAAGAACATGATTACCACATTATGAACTCACAAACTGACTAAATCAAGATGCAACATAAATCAAACAAATGTACAAGGAATCTAGCTGAATGACTAATTCTGCAATGTTATGTCAAACCTCCATAAAAAGGCTCTAAACTGTTCAGATTTTTGCCTCCTATTTTTGGTTTATTCCTCATAAAATATGCGGTTTTCTGGAAAATCACTGAGGATTGAAGTCATTAAATAATTACAGACATTTGAGTTTCAGAAAATGCAAAGCAATGTAAAACCTATTATTCAAGCAACTTTCTAAGTCTATAAGAACAATATTTAAAATCTGTCCCTATTTGTTGACCTTTGTCCCCCAGTATTTTTGCCTTTGTCCAAATTTCTTGTACTAACAGATTGACAGGTGTGGGAAAACATACATATGACATAGTAACATTGCTTATATGCCTTCACTAAATCTTTCTACCACCCACACAATGACTCGGGTAGGATTCCTTTGCCATACCAACCTGACACTTGTTATCCTTGACAGTCCACCCCGTACTTTGCAGTCTACCCGAAATCTCTCTGACATGCTGAATATGTTTTGCCCATGACTTCCTATAGATGACAATGTTATCCAGATAAGCAAGGGCATCCTCTTGTACTACTGTTGGGATACAATCTACCACCCTCTGGAAAGTCACTGGGGCATTCTTCATTTTAAAGGGCCCTTTAGTAAACACATATAACTCAAATGGCATCACAAGTGCTGAGCTGTCCCTGGCTGCAGGTACCTGCCTCTAACCTTTGGTTATGTCAGTAGTGATTAAATACTTAGCCACACACAGCTACTTTTGGGCTTCATCTATGCATAATGTGCATAGGGCTATCATCTGTCTCTGTGTGACTGTTTTGTTGTTCATGGATCATGCAGAACCTGGTGCTGCCTTCATTCTTTGGAATTATCAACACCAGTGAGGCCTGGGGACTATTAGACTACTGAATTGCACCCATATCTAACATGTCCGGCAGCTCATCCCTCAGGGATTGCCTTAGTCTTTTTAGGCACCCCTTAAGGGGCTTGTTTGAATGGTCTCTGGGGTCCTGTATCTGCATTTTGCATGCTCCACCAGGTGGGTACACCCTGGCTTGCCAGTAAACACATCCCTAAATTCCTATTACATTGGCCAGAGTTCCTTAACCTGGATGCTTCCTAAAACAAGCCAGAAGATGTGACAAGAAGTCATTACCTCTGTCAGATATTCTCTATAAAACCAACCTTGTTGAAGATATTCTCTATAAAACCAACCTTGTTGAAAATGTCTAGCAAAGCTTTTGCTTTCTTCTCCGATTCAATAGAAGACAAAGCCACTACCTCTAGGTATCTAAAGACAAAATCCACAACTACAGGGATATAGTTCTTACATGCAGAACTTGGGGACACTCAGAGGTCCTTCAATCTGTATAACTGCCCTCTGAAATGGTTCTTCAACAAGCTAACATGTCACAGAGGCATTGGATTTGTTTCCATGCATGGCACTTTTTTGGTTCTGTTCACTGACCTAACAGAACACTGTTGCATCCTTTGAAATTCCTGATTAATAAAAATTAAAATTGTGTATAAACTATATTTTAGCCTGCTTTATACCAATATGTCCTGTGAAAGAAATATTAAAAGCTATGGCCAGGAGTGTCTGTCGGTAGGCACCGAATATTATTAAATACTGAATTGTTTCTCCTTCTAGCCTTCATTCAGGGATCCACTTCCTGTACAACAATTCTTTATCATAATATATTGACTACACTACCTCCACCCTTGAGTATAAAAAGCCATCTTGGCAAGCTCCCTTAAGTCCTGTAAAGTAGGATTTGAAAGATGAGCCTGCCTGAACTCCTTAATGATGAATCTCCCCCCAATCCCCTTCCAAAAGTAAATGTGTACTTTCTGTCATTGATGACTCAAAAGCTACTAGCAGATGCATCTTCCCTTAAAGTACTGCTTTCTAAAGGAAGCCTCTTGTCTTTCAATTTCTGTTATTCTGTTTCTATTTTTTCTGCTACTGACTAGCTGCCGTCTAAAGCAGCCACATTACCAGCCCTGGATTAAGGTGTAAGCTTTGCCTGCTTCTCATCTCTACTGCCATCTCCACACGTTAGCTTCCATGCTTGGCTGTGTACAGCAGCATGCACAGAAGGTACTGCACTGTTAGTGTCAGCTAGGACATCCTCAGGGATATTTTCAAACCCAGCTACCTGCTTGCTTCCTTTCCACCTTCCCAATCCAGATAAACTCTAGTCATATTATACCTGAAGAGGTTCCCCTCCCAAGGCCATAAGAGGAGTGGTCTACTCAAGCAAGTACTGCATCCTTTTGACAGCTTTAGGTTTAACTATGGTTGCTTCTGGGGTTCTGCACAGGCACTCAGTAACATTGCTAGGGTGGGGAGAAAGGGGAAATTGTCCCAGGCACAAAGTGTTGGGGGTGATAGCAGCCAATCTTGATCTTTCTTTAATGCTTTTAAAAGCTGGTATTGCATTTGCAGTCACACGTGAGTGGTGTAGTGCTCCATGAGAGGTTTAAATTGTAGTGACTGCATGCTATGTTGTAGCAAGCAGTTTGCCACAGTTTAAAATATAAAAATTCTATCTTTTTTCTTTTTAACTAAAACCTCAGCAATGTAGTGCTTCATGAAGGCAAGGTATAAACTGTAGCAACTGTCTGTTACATTTGAAACAAGCAGTTTGCTACAGTTTATAAGTACCTTTTCTTCTTTAACTAAAACCTGAGTGCAGCAGCTCTCCATGCAGGCAGGGTGTAAACTGTAGCAACTGTTGCTACAGTTTCACCCCCAACACTGAGTGCTATATCATACAGGTTTGAATGCATCAGAGGAGGCAGAGAAAGATAATCTGAATGGCTGGGCAGGAGGGAACAGGGGCGTTATTCATCTGGCCATCCAGCTAGAAAGAATATCTGTTTTTTTTTGTTTGTTTGTTTTTGCTTTTGCTCTTCAGTGGAAGAGCTGTGTGTATGCATGTGGCTTAATGCAGTAAAGTGCTTTTTTTTCCTCTTCAGCTGAAGAGCCAAGATGATGGAAGAGCCAAGATGATGGGGTGCTGGTTAAGCCAGGTACACTTCTGCAGCCACTGATAAAGGATACAGATATTAGTGACAGTTATGTAAATCTGTTGTTAGCAGTCATCCACCAAAATGTGAATAATTGTCTGTCCATACCAGCCATAAAATGTTACAGCTAACCAGCACTTTTGGAGGCTGGAATCCCACTGCTGCCAACCCAGTAAGTGACAGATAGTACCTCCTCCACCTGTCTATAACTAAGCTGGCACCTGTGGGGTTTGAATCCCCCCACTGCCAAAAACTGTACCACTTTCTTTGGCATTCTTCTGTCATACACTACCCCCGACACTCTGTGCCAGTTGGCTGTAGTTCTGATTCTAGCTTTGTCTTCCTCATTCACACTTCCCTTCTCAGCCACCCCTCACAGATACTTGAAGCTACTAATGTGTTCCACTGTTTTCCTTTCTATCTTGGTTCTCGGTGTCTTCAGATTTCTCCTCTTTGCCATCATTACAACTGTCTTATCTGTACTCAGGGTCATCCCACGTGCCTTCAGTTTTGCATTACATTCTCCTATCCTTTGCTGAAGTTGTTGTTCAGAGTCTATCGGTAATTCTACATTATCTGCATACAGCAGCTTTGTTGATCTGTTCCCTCTAACCTGCTTGCTAATGTAGTCCATCACCAGTATGAACAGCAGAGGGCTCAGAGTTGAACCCTGATGACAGCAATTCCCACTAGGAATTCATCTGTGAGACCGAACACTATTTGTGCTAGAGTCATTGAGTCCTTGCACATAGTCTGCACTGACTCTACCAATTGTTTGGAAAATTCAAACCACTGCAGGACTGCCCCAAATAACATTCTTGGGACCTTGTAATATGCTTTCTCAAAGTTTAGTAATGCCAAGCTGGACTTTTTCCTCATCTCTAGGTTCTTCTGAAGTATCTGTCTCACTGCAAACAACGGAACAATCGTGTTGCATCCTAATTTGAATCTGAGCTGCTCATCTCCCATACTAATTTCCACTACCCTGAGTATTCATTTATCATTCACTTCTCCAGAACTTTTCTACAATGTGACAGGAGTTTGATACCTCCATACTGCCCACAGTTGTATATTCTTATTCTCCAGATATCTGGGATACACCTTCTCTCCATACAGCTATGTGCACCCTCAGGAGCTATTTCTTTCCTATCTCACGAAACATGCTTAGAACAGTAATACTAAGTAAAGATGAGATGATCTAGCGATCCCACCTTCTGAATACAAAACATGTTTTGCACCAAGTGGTATAAGCTCTATGAATTAATCTGAACTAAACAGTATGAGTATCCAGTGACTAGAGCTGGAGTCTCTTAAATTAATAGCCTGTGTTCAATTCTGGCTTCTCTGTACTGCCTGGATAAAGCATGTATGTTCTGATGGGTATTTTTCCAGTACACAGTTTATTCCTACTTGATAAAGACAAGTTGTTTAGGATAACTGGCTGCTAATTTACATTGTATTTAAGATTGCACAATTCAGCTTTAGCTCAATGAGATAAAACTGTTTAATAAAATCTTACTCCCTGAGGAAGTCACAGGATGACTTAATATCATTCAACATCAACCATTTAAAACAGTCATTCGTGAATGAGTCTTCTCTCAAACAGGCAATGGTCTCTGGAACAAACTACCAACTAAAACTAAGCATCACAATACTCTTACTAAGTATAAGAAATCCCTTTCTGAGCACCTCTTCAAGGAAGTCACTTGTAAATGCTTTAGGAATAATGGCTACACTCTTTAAAAGACTTAAAATTCTAAAAATGTTTACAATCTCGTAACCGTTTTCCTTTGCCATTTAACTCTTCTTACTCCTGTCTTCTCTTGTTAGTCTCTAAGGCCATCTCTGTAATCTCTATTTTTAACAAACTTCCGTAGGAGTTTTTCTTTTCAAAAAAATTCAGTTTTAAACCTTTAAGAAGCAATTTCTTGTAGCCAAACTGTTTTGCAACTCAGGTAAATTGATAAAACCTAATGTAACCCTGTTATTTTATTTGAAATGCATAAAAAAATGTATAATATTTGGCTCCCTGCTGAAATATCATCACTTGAAATACCAAGTGCTGACATGCTGGAAAAAAGGTCAAAAACACAAGAGAAGAGCGAATCTCGTAGATCACTCTTCTCCTTAAAACTTCTTTTTGCAGGGGAAGCAAGCTTCCCGTGCACTTCCCCATGTGGGAACATATATATATATATATATATATATATATCTATATATATATATATATATATATATATATATATATATATATATATATATACACCAACTCTGAAATTGCCATATGTCAGAGAAAAGGGAATATTCTGAGAAATGGCATCTCGGATTTAGTACATATAAGTCTGATCCTTCAGCCATTCAGTTTCCATAGTTCGGGAATCACTTTAGTGGGTCCCGACACTTCAAACAGTTACCATAATAGTCTTAATTAATAAAAATATATATTAACTGTATATGAGCTTTTGGAAGTTTTTCTGATACGCCAAAATGACTGTCATTTTTGAAGTTTATAACTTAAATTTATTTGCAATGCTTATTGCTTCTGACCCTGGATCATCGTTGAATTGAGGATTTAGAGATGTCCATCTACCAGTTAGCAACCAGTAAATACATACATACATACAATGAAATAGGTGAAAAAATTCAAGTAAATGGCTGCAGAATTATACCTGACTGTGACTAAAATGGGTTCATTGTACATTTCTCAGTGAATGATACTGCGATGGCTACAATCAAACAGATAATTTTGAACAATGCCCTTAATGGTTCTATCAAATTCATTAATGGGAATTAAAAAATGACAGTAGCAATTTCTATTCCATTATGCCCAGGATTTCACAGTTATTACATAGGTAAAATGGAAAAAGAATATTTTCAAGCACCTCTATGGCATAAAAAAAAAAAAAAAAATGACAACAATGCACTTTATAGACATTTGCTCGAATGTACTGGAACATGCAAATATCAGTCTGTCGTACTTGAAAAAGTACCCTTGGACCCTAAAGGTAGAGATTGTGAGAATTATTTTGAATTAAGAGAGCTTAAATGGTAGTTGACATTGAGAGCAATGTACCCATCTGGTTTGAATGACAATATTCATTCATTCAGTATTAAAGAGAAACGTGACGAATTTGTAGTGGATACTCATTAGTTAGCTTAATTATTTTTTGTATCCTTATGAATTCACAGTTTGCATTTCTTAACAATTTTTAATAACATTACATTTATCCATCCATTCTATTATTACGACTTTTTTAAGAATTGAAATTAAATGGTTTTTTATTTTATTTTTATTTTACATTTGTTGACCGGGCTAGTCTAACTGGATATATGTCCATTTTCAGTAGAGGCCCAGGGAGAAAAGCTCCAATGGAATATTACATGGTTATACAGCAATAAGCAATACATGATTAGAATTAATAAACAAGGTTAGTTATTATGTACAACTATGATAGGAGCAAACAGAGAGAAATACAAAAGTCTAAAAGTCTAAGACAAATAAATAATAAAAATCTTTTTTTTTTTTTTTTTGTGGTCATACTGTGCATAAGAGATACATTTCTTTACATAGATATAATGTAAAGGAAAGTTGTTAGGGTAAAGGGTGAGAAAAGAGACAAAGTAAGGGGAAGGTTAATCTGGGTTGGTACAGGGGCAAAACCATTGACTCTTGAGATGTATAATCAGTTGTCTTTTAAAAAGTGAGAGTGTAGACAAGGATGTGATATCAGAGGGTAGTTTGTTCCACCTTTTTCCAACAGAGTTGGAAAAAAGGCAATCCCCAGCTGAGTTATTAAGTTTGGGGGTATGAACCAGTAGTTTGTTAGAGGAGCGTAGCTGTTTCATGTTATTGTAAGGTGTTACAAGGTTAGAGAGTATTGGTATTTTACTTGGTTGGTAAAGGACTTTGTGAGCTATTAAGAGCTGTTGAAGTATTAATTTGTTAGGAAATTCTAGCCAGCCTAGTTGTCTTAGGTTCAGGCAATGGTGAGTACGAAACTGGGATCCTGTAGCAAATCTAGCAATATTGTAGTAAGATGTAGCAAGTTTCTTAAGGTTGCTTTTGGAGAGATTAGTATAGATGGGGGAGGCATATAGAAGAGCTGAGATAAGGTGAGATCTAGCTAAGATGGTTCTTGTTTCATGTGTAAGGAAGAGTTTGATTCTGTAAAGGGAACCAATTTTTTTGTTAACTACTTTTATTGTGTTGTTGATCTGTGAGTCAAAGCTTAGATTACTTACATGAATGAGAAATCGCAGTTATAGGTTATGCATAATAATTTTTAAGGACCATTACAACATTTTTAAGTTGGTTTTCAATCGGTTTTGATTATTAAAGAATAGGATTAATTGTATTTTACATAAATGTTAATATTTAATATATTTAAATTATTTTGTAATATGCCTTTGAAATGCTTGATTTAAAAGGAAGACGTGTGCATAGTTTTATATTCTGATGAAGTACCGGTTATGGAATGAAAGTGCTTAGTTGTCTAAATAAACTTTTGAGGCTTGGATATTGTGAATTCGGTTCACTTTTACTGACTTTTGCAATAAACTTATTATTGTCAACAGTTTTTTAGTTTGTTTACCCCTTAGCTTTTAACAGAGGTTGGTGGCATTTTCTTGGTTAGTGGTTTGTTTCTGCGCAGCCCACTAGTTTGGTTTTGAAATGATACATGAAGTGACTTACAAAAGAAACCACAGAGGCACTACTGTCGTCCACATAATGAGATCACCAACAGATGCTGCTTCATTAAATGGCAGCACTGGTCAATGTCATCTCCAGTATGTTCCAAAAAAGAATATCCACTGCGATGGTGACTGTACCTGCCCTGACCTTTAAAGGGACAATCCCAGGGATTTTTTTGTTTTGATTCAGACTTTGTTTACATTTCAGGTTTGCCTTTCTGACCATGCCCATTTTTGTCTGAGGGGGGGCATGGTAAACTTACCTCCAGGAAGTTTCCAAGGTTTTAGACAGATTCCATCTCAAATTGCAGTTCTACTGACAACAGCTCACCATGTGAGCCATTCATTAGTCTAACCTGTGCATTTTATCCATTGAGAAAAGTAGCCTTTCATGTATTTTACGACCAGATTGCTGCAGCTGCTACTCTAGAAAGCACAGCAGTAAAGCAATTCTTGTAAAGGGGCATTATTCTGTTTCTAAAATTAGTTGCTTGCTAGAGTATTTTGTTTACTCTTTAGTGCAGTGTAAGTCACATATTCACACAGAGGCAGGATTTTCAGATATGTTTGTTTGCATACTGGATGTTAGAATTCACAAATTCCAGTGTGGCACTGTTATTATAAGCACTGCTTAGAATTTACAGTTTGTTGTTCTGTACTTTCACTCCCCACCCCGAGACTATTAGTTGAATGACTGGTTTACAATCCACTTGATATGCTATGTAGTCACACTCAGCCTTTGCAGCAGTCAAATTATATCTTGACTATGTGCTGTTTTTGTAAAACTTACATTATCCCAACCTAGGCAATTTTATTTACTTTTGTTTGCTTATGTTTCATGCTTGTTGCCACATGCTTTTTTCGCCTTCACTGTTAATTATTTGTCATATGTTCAGCATTATGTTGCTTATTAGTGCATGTACTCATGCAGACATACATTTATAAGACAGTTTTCCCAAATTTGACACGGAGCATTACTTTGGACATTCTCATCTTGGAAACCAACC